>NC_133618.1:378190995-378368127 GCF_048593235.1 Sminthopsis crassicaudata
AGAATGGGAAAAAGATCACAAAAATTATGGTTTTAAAAAGACAAAGAGAAAGGATTAAGTTGTTCTAAAGAAAAGTTATAAATGTGACTCAGGGATGGAGATGGGATGCACATTAATTCAAGGCAGGCTTCTTATTGGATTATGGGCTGATTGTGTTTACAAATAGACCGCCAGAAGGCTTTTAATTTGGGGGCAATTTCATTGTTCGTAGATATATATCTAGCTGGATATATATCTATGAAATTATGTGGTTATGTGTTTTAAATGAGATACTGCTCTTTTCTGCTTAATGTAATATATGCTTCTATTTTACAACACAATGTCACACATAACTGAGGAATTTTCCAACAGTTTTATTTGAAATATCATCATCGATGAAAGATGTAAACAATGTTATGTTGATAGACTCAGTTCAAATTTGAATTCATTGGAATTTAGCAATCTCTGGATCTAACAAGAGAGGACATTATTGAAAAACATGAGTTCTGGGTCTTCCCATATTTCCAGTCTCATTATATCCTGGAAAAATGTTTAATATCCCCTTAAAGCAGACACACACACACACACACACACACACACACACACACACACACACACACACACTGAGCGAATAACTAATTGTCACATAGAGAATCACAGAGAGCTGCAGATTTGAACTTAATTCTAAAATAGACTAGAAGGGTTACATTAGACAATTCACTTAACCATTAAGTTCCCTCAGTTGCTTCATCTGTAAAATGGAGATTTTGTGACACTAAATCAGAGTTCTTGTGGGTAAAGTGTGCTTTGTGAATCAAAAAATACATACATATATATATATATATATCCATATATATATATAAGTGTACATGATAACAATTTATGTACAAAGACTCTAATGTAAAACAAAAGAAGAAACATTAGCAAGTGGTTTTGAAGATTTAGGAAGTATTTAGTTTAAATTTTCTTAGGATGTGTGGAAGATGAAAACCATTTATAATAATGGTTAACTATGGTTAACTATACAACATTCTGGCACAGTTGGGTGATGTAGTGGATAGAGCTCCAGGCTTAGAGCCTGGAAGACTCATCTTTCTGAATTCAAATCTGGTTACTTACCAACTATGTGACCCTAGACAAGTCATTTAACTCTGTCCCAGTTACTCATCTATAAAATGAGCTGGAGAAGGAAATGACAAACGACTACAGTATCTTTGTTAAGAAAATCACAAATGGGATCATAAAGAGTCAGATACAACTGAATAGCAACAATATGCAATATTGAATAAAACAAGAAACAATTGAATTTAAAATATATCATTTCTTCCTTGAACCCTATTGGATAATTAATATTTATTTGTTTTCTCTCTACCGAAATAAATTGATGTAAGGAAAGACCTGGGAAAAACATTGTATAAGACAAGGAAGGAGAATATATGTTTGAATTTATTTAAATTTATTTAGTGTTTGCCCCAGTTTGAAACATATACTGTGCAATATGTAATATATAAAATATAAGCAACTTTTGAAACATTTGCAATTATTTGCCAGCATACCTGCCTCAACTAACAAGCAAACACACTGTATAGAATCGTGCTGGGACCAGAAGGGGCCTCAGAATCAGAGAACAAATAATTTGACAGCAAGAAAGGATCTTAGACCATAGATTGGCAAAGCTGGAATGGGACTTAAATTATAAAGTGTTAGAACTGGAAGATCTAACAAAGAAATACTGAGATATCAGACTAGAAGTGATTTAGTCTATCTCTCCACTAGCTAAAATGGATATTTGAATTTAATACAATGAGTTTTTAAAATGAATTTTTTACACCTTATTTTTATATCACCTTTCTTTTAGAATCCCTTTGCTATTCAGAGAACTAATTCTTGTAACAAAGAATAAAAAAGAGATGGGAACAAGAAATCAGTCAGAAAAACTAACTTACCTATCAGCAGTCTAAGAATATATACAATATTCTACACTCAGTGTTACCCACCTTGACAAAAAAAGGAGGGAGGTACATACCTTTCTCATCTCTTCTTCAGGCTCATATTAAGTGATTGTAATTGCAGTCCTCAGTTCATTTTTGTTTGTTTTTATTTCAAATAATCATTCAATAAAAAAGGATTAATGAATTATTTATCAGGTGCTAGGTGCTTGAGATATCCGTACATGAGATGAAACAATGCTTGATTACAACAACTTTATTGTGTTGTAATCACTTATGTACTAAATCCCAGGTTCTACTTACTTCATTCTGCATTAGTTCATATAAGCTTTCCATTGTTTCTCTGAAATTTTTGTTTGCATCTTTTTCTTATGGTGTAGTTGTATTCCATTACATTTCTATATTATGAAATATTTTAGTCCTTTTCTAGTTCTTCAATGAAACTTAATAAGGAAAAATATAAATAATTACATTTGGATTCAAAATCTCAGTTTCACAAGTATAGAATGGTGAGAAAAGAATACATATGAACAAGATGAGAAGCAGCTAGCTGTGCAGTACTGGGCCTGGAGTCAGTAAGATCAAATTATTAACTGTGTGACATCAGGCAAGTCACTTAACCTGTGCTTAGCTCCATTTTACCATAAATTACCAGTAAAATGGGGTAATAACAACACTCCCAATGTTGTTGTGAGCATCAAATGAGATAATAATTGTAAATTACTTAGCCTGGAATTTGACACATAGTTAGAGCTAAGTAAATGTTAGCTATAATAGTTGTGGAAGCTTGATATAAAGGACCACTGTGACCCACCAAAAAAAAAAGAGCTCAGGTGATTGTAGTCTGCACTAAAAGATGCGTCATTTCCATAACAAGAGAAACACTATTCTCTGAGAGTCCTATTAGGAAGTTGTTTCATGTCTAGGACACCCACTTTGTTTCCAGCTTTTTGTTACTACAAAATATATTGCTAACTATTTTTTAAAAGTCTATTTTCTTTTCCTCTTGATATTTTGCCAACTTGTCTCCTCTGATCATCTAAGTTCATATCCTTGGTTCATCTATACTTATACCTAAATTCATCTATACCACTTTTTATATGTAAATCATCACTGGTACCAACTCTCTTAAATTCATCATGTGTTTTTTCATTGTTTTTTCTTTTCTTTTTTTTTGTCACTAACAATTTTGGTTCTTTTGAGTTTATGGAGTTTTATGATTTAGAGTCATATAATAGCATTGGAAGAGCATTTGTTTTTAAAAGATGGACTTTTATAACAAAAAGCATATTAATATCACTGTATATACTGCCCAGTTTCCCAGATGCAATTCAGTCTGTTCTCATTCTATTCGATTCTGGGCCCAACTCTTTGTCCAAGACATGGAAACTGATGGACTAGTTTAATGAGCTGCTCATTCAACCACATGTTATAATTTGGGCACTAGGCATACTTCATCTACTTTTAGTATGTGAATTTACTGGACTGACTTCTTTTGAGTGACTGTGGATCTCAAAGAGGTGGCCCTCTAGTTCTGGGACTTGAATCAATCAACACAATGTCATTTACCAAAGGAACATCTGGAGAACTCTACCATCTATAGAAAATCCCTCTTGTTTTTGGACATTGTCTGTGACATTGGCAAACACATTTGGCTTACACATGTCTTTTTGTTTTGCTTTGTTTCATAGAGATAACCAAAAGACAGAGAACAAAATTATCTCTGTGGTTGCTTCTATGAAGAAAAGAAAATTATGGTTTTAACTTATGCATTGATTTGCAGTTTATTAGAATGGGGTTGTAAAAGCTAAATTTTGCTCTCCTGAATAATTTTTGGGGGGCTGTTAAATGTAACATTCCCTTTGGGCTATATATTCAACTTGCAATGACATGCAAAAGTTGTATTCCCAAAGGGCAGCTGCTACTTTAGGTTCTAATAATAACTCTGCTATTCTATACTTTTATTACTCTGATCTACGAGTCCCTATCAGTGTACTTTCCATTACCAATCAGGAGTGTCAGATATGGGGGTACTTCTTTGTGGCCCCTAATGCAGAGGAGGCTGTGGTTGGTGAATCATTTAATTTAGGGAGTGCTTAATTGTAGAAAGCCTAAAGCTGACTTGGTTTCTATAGTAATTTTGGAACCAATATAATGAATACCTAGGAATTTTTTTTTAAGATGAGAAGAGGTCACCCCAAAATGTACATTTTCAACTTTTATTCACTACTCCTTAGTGTGTTTTCTAGTATACAATGGATGTGCAAGAGGGAAAAGGGACACATATCATGGTGTGAAAAGATAGTAATGATGTTCCAAATAGAGACTTCAAGATGAACACATATTAAACAGTTTTAGAAGGATGGTAAGAGAAACTTTGATGTAAGCAAAAAAGGGGAGTAATAGAATGGGAAGATGAAAAAACTCAGGTCTATGTTATTTAGCAGGTGGGCTTAGATTCCTGAGTTGCCTGGATAACAGAGGGAGATCAAGTCTCAAAAAAAGCCTGCTTAATTTTTAGCAATATATTTAACTGGCTGAGATAGGATGGCCAAGTAGCCTCGTTTAATTTTTAGCAGTTTATTTTATTGGGTGAAATAGGTAAAATCATATATTTATATATCTATGTACTATAAATAGAGATACATAGATAGCTTTATATATTAACATATGTGTATGTATTTGTGTATATACATACATGTATCTATAGCTATATCAGGCAGTAGACTCATTTAGTTCTTAGCAAAGGTATTTATTCAAATGGCACAAAAGAATAATAGTTAAAACATCTCCCCCATGGATTTGGGGTACCCTCCACAAAAATACACACATAACATTCTTAGGAAGAGTTTCTCAAAAAGAGTCTAGTGGTGGTGAGACACACATGTGGTAAAAGCAACATACAATTTTTGATACTGAAAGGCTTTGATTTCCTTTCTTTCCTCGTTTAGCCCTCATACTGGTCTGCTTCTCTCTCCAGCTTCACTTTTTTTGCCAGAGGCCCTACTCCATTAAAGTTATTTCCTTTTTTAGGAGATTCTTTCTCAATACCTACATCTGTCTTGAGTGTGTAGCTCTGCTCTCTGATGGATGTGATGTGATACCTCTAATTTGTTCAGAAAATCCAGCGATAAAAAATATGAGAAGAGGAGCATGAGATTTGCTCTTCCCTACCCCTCTTTTAGTGTTCTCTTCCACAAATGCCCTGGAACCTGCACTTTTACTGAAATCTACTTTTACTCTTTCAAGGTCCATTCATTTGAAGTTTCTAGGGGTATCGTTAACATGCTTGCTCATCCAATTGAACTGTTCCCTTTTACATCCAATTAGAGAAGAATTTGTAGCTGATAAAGAGATTTCACCATAGACTCACCTTATTTGCACCTTAAAAGCTCATCATTTGTGACTACATCAAATGATGTGTGTGTGTGTGTGTGTGTGTGTGTGTGTGTGTGTGTGTGTGTGTGTGTGTGAACCACATTTTTCATCATTTACATAGGCATTTCAGGTATGGTTTTCAAGCTGAACAAAGTCACAGAAGTGGAAGGTAGAATATATTTACTAGGAACAGTAAAGAGGATAGTTTGGTTGAATTATAGAGTTCATAGAGAGAAATAGAGTAGAATCGGCCTAGAAAGAAAGGCTAAAGTCAGATTATGGAGGGTTTAAAGTCAGACACAAATGTTTGTAGTTTATATAGAGGGAATAAGGAACTACCGAGTCTCTTTTAGCAGGGAAATAACACGGTTAGATCTGTACTTTAGGAATATCAGATTGCAAAGGCTTGAGTTCCAGGTGGCAAGTGAGAAGGTAGAAGTAAATGACTCTGGAAAGCAGTTTTTGTATTAGGAATTCCGCTGGGAAAGGGGAAAAGAGATATAGAATGCTACTTTGTGGAGACAGTAAAATCAAGTGGAGGTTTTCTACAGATGCCATGGCATGTCTGATAAAATATTAGAAAAACATCAGAGGGACTTTCATAGAGGGACCATGCATAGGCTGAAGTATCTAAGCATATGATCTCTATTCTGTTTCTGCTGCTCTTGTCTTTCCACAAATATTCATTTCCTTGAACTTTCTGCTCTGATTCTCAATCTTGGCCTAGATAGAATATGCATTTTATTCAGTGTGGCTTTTTTGTGTGTGTTCTGAGGTTATATATACTTGTCATTCCTTTCCATAATGGGAAATGGACGGTATCATCTCAGACTGTATTGAAGTTTTAGTCAGGTCGGCACATTCTCTCTGTGTTTCAGGCTCTTTTGAATGAAAGAATCTCAGGTCTGGAAAGTATAAGCAAGGTCACATAATCTAAACCTTATTGACCTACTTAATTTACTCTACCACATCATGAGCCAACTGTCATATCATCTATGTTTGGATTCCTTCTCTAACATAGCAAAGTTTGGTTTTTGAGGGTTCTGACTTCCAGAAAGCCCCTTCTTATATTTATATTTAATTCATACCTGTTTATAACTTTTAAAAAATTAGTCCTAGTTCTGACCTCTGAGGTAAAATAAATTAAGTCTAATTTCTTTTCCATAGGACAGTTATTCAAGCATTTGGGTATACCTATTACTTTCTTGCTACTTTTCTATTTTCTAGGATAAACATCATTATCTTCTACTAATTCTTGATGGTTGCCAATCCCTTCACCATCCCTTAGCCATCAACCAAAGAAACAAATTTTGTGGCAATTCAATCTGACAAATGTATCTGCAAGGGCTGTAGCCACTGGTTTCAAACCCAGAAAAGATAGTTCTTATCTCCAAAGTTTTTGGCACTGCAAATGGTTTATAGTATCAGAGACTATGATTTTGTAATGTTGGAAATGACATTAAGAAAGATGCATTCACATCTATTTTGATACTATACCCTAAGGACCATGAAACCTTTTTATTTGATTTGCAACTGAAATTTCTTCAAATATTTTGTCTCTTCCTCCTAGAATGTGAGCTCCTTGAGAGAAGGGATTTTTTTGTTCACTTTTCTATTTGTACCTCCAGGTTATTTAATAATCAGTTAGCTTTTTTCTTTACTCTTTTTCCTTCCTTTCCCCCCTTTTTTCTTTTATCTACTTCCTCCCACCTCCCTTCTTCCCCCTTCTCTTCCTTCCTTCCTTCCTTCCTTCCTTCCTTCCTTCCTTCCTTCCTTCCTTCCTTCCTTCCTTCCTTCCTTCCTTCCTTCCTTCCTTCCTTCCTTCCTTCCTTCCTTTCTTCCTTCCTTCCTTCCTCCTTCCTTCCCTTCCTAATTTCCTTTCTCTTTGTCTTCTTTCCTTCTCTCCCTCTCTGTCTCTACCCTGCCCCTTTCTCTTTCATCCTGGTTAATCTCTGGGTGAAATCTGGTAACAGAATTTAAGACTTCAGATTTGGTCTGACTAGAGTAGAGTGAATGCAATGTAACTATGACTTACATCATTCTAGACACTATGATTCTATTAATATATTATAAAATAATATCAGATTTTTTTGTTTTTCAAGTGACACTGCTTAACTTTACAGTACCATAGAACTCTAGTTAGTTGTTTTTCATATGCAATTGTCTTTATTTACATTCTTATATCTTCTTCTTATGACCCAATAGATTTGTGATTATATCGATATGTTCATTTACTTCATCAATATAGATTTTAACTCATCCTGTGTCATTCTTGCCTATGTTCTTCTATAACTTTTCCTAGTAGGACCCACTCAACATGCCTAATTTTGAGATCTTCTAAGTCTTTGGAATTAACATAGGTATGTGTGGCACTCACTCTGCCCATCTGTTACACCTTATGCTCACCAAATAACCAATTTACCATGTTTCTGATCATAACTTTTCTTGGTGATATAATTTATATGTGCTTAGGGAGAAATAATTGAACATTTTGATATAAAAGTTTCTTTAGGATGACTAAAGTAAATTGCTGGAGATGGGAAAGTTAGTGTGACCTCAACTTCATTCCTTACCAGTCTCTTCCAGGCCCAGGGGAAGAAAGTATCATCAGGAAGTGAGAAGAAAGAAGTCTTTCACCTATGCCCTTCCATCAAAGTCCTGAGTATATAGATGCTAATCCTTAAATACCCATTACGTTCTTTCCCAAGGATATTATTTTATCTGGTACATAAAGTTTTATAATGAAAGTTGTAATTTTTTTCTTTGCTTTTGTGTAATGTCAGGCAAAAGGGAAAATGTTGAAGTATTAAATGCACCATATAAGGCTAATTATACTATAAATCTCTGAACTATCCAGACTGAGAGCAGGTCGGTAGATGGAGGGAGGTAGGGGCACTCACAGAAAAGATTTTAGTTTTTACTCGTGGGAGATGATATTGGATAGAACTGGGTATTTCCTTGAATGGAATCAATGGAACAAATATAATAAAAGAAAAAGAAGAAAGAAACCATAATTTTACTTGTGGTGTTTCTCCCTCTATTAACATAAATCTCAGTCTTTCTACACACATTCTTCTTGCACAAGATGCTCCATGTTTGGGACTCTGTGCATTTTCAGAGGCTGACTTCCATGTCTAGAGTTCTCTCCTTTTAAAAATCTCAACTAAAGTTTCTCCCTCTTCAAGGAGCATTTTCTATATTCCCTAAGTGCTAATGACTACCCTTTGTGATTATCTCCACTTATTCTGAAGATCTCAAAATTAGGCATGCTGAGTGGATCCAACTAGGAAAAGTTATAGAAGAACATAGGCAAGAATGACATAGGATGAGTTGAAATCTATGTTGATGAAATAAATGAACATATCAATATGGTCACAAATCTATTAGGTGATATCTATTGTAATTTATCCTGCCTTTTGTTTGTACATAATTGTTTATATGTTTGTTTCCCCTACGAGATTGTTTATTTGAGGACAGGGAAATTTTAAAAATCTTTCTTTATATATTCAGTGCTTACTACAATGCTTGGTATATCATAGGTCTTAAATAAATGCTTATTGATTTTACTTTTTAAGTAATTTTGTGAGCTGCTGGGCTAAAAGAAATGATAACGACAACAAGAAATCCATCCACCATCCACTTGTCTGAATCTTAAAGAGATCATAAAAGAAGGAGAAGGACCCACATGTGTAAAAATGTTTATAGCAGCTCTTTTTGTAGCAGCAAGGAACTGGAAATTGAGTGGAGGCCCATCAGTTGGGGAATTGTTCTATAAGAAATGATGAGCAGGATAATTTCAGAAAATCCTGGAAAGACTTACATGACCTGATGCTGAATGAAATGAGCAGAACTAAGGGAACAGTAGTAGCAATAAGATTATGTGATGATCCACTGTGATGGACTTGATTCTTTTCAGCAATGTGGTGATTCAAGGCAATTCAATAGATTTGGGATAAAAAAAATACTAATCCAGAGAGAAAACTATGGAGACTGAATGTGTGTCTAGGCATAGTATTTTCACCTTTTTGTTATTGTTCTTGTTTGTTTGCTTGTTTTTTTTCTTGTAGTTTCCCCCTTTTTGATCTGATTTCTTGTACAACATGACAAATATGAAAATATGTTGAAATTTTACAAAAAATGAATGTTGAAATCTATTTTATAGATGTTTGGAAAAATAAAACACTATTGAAAAAAGAAATCCATCCACTGGGGGTTATTTTTTAGATGATGAGCTTCTATCTTAGGCTCATCTTCAGACTACATATCCACAGTCCAGAGTCTGTACTGTGTAAAACTTTTTCCAACTTAACAGAATATGTCAAAGCTTGTATTAGATAAGAAAATGTTTTGAGACTCCAGGATCACCTCCCAGGCCAAGATGAGGCACTGAAGAAAGAGACAGAATGTAGGAATTAGAAAAATAATTTTCAGCCCTACGCTCTTACTATGGCACTAGCTATAAGATTATAGAATCTAGAATTGTAAGAGTCTTAGAAAGTCATTTTATAGCTGAGGAAAGTGACTTATTTAAACTTATACAGTTATTAAATATCAAATCTGAGAGCCCAGGTATTCTGACTCAATCAAGTAATCAACTAACCTGTTTTAATAAATAATTAATAATTTTTAATAATAAAATAAATTTCATAAATGTTACATTCACCAATATAAAGGGGTAATTTATATGTAAATTATATATATATAATATACACACTGTATATATACATATACATATATATATATATATATACATATACATATATATATATATATATATATAAATTATATATAATATAAAGGTACTTCAGCAAGTACCTGTTTTATCTATTATGGTGTCCTTGTCAGTTCATCTTTGCCTCATCTTGGCTGCCAGACTCATTTTTCTAATAAGATTTTCTCTCTTCCAACCCTATTCTACTACTTTACATATCAACTATGTAGAGATTGCATGCTTAAAGCCATAATAATAAGAGGAGTGACAATACCAAAGAGTCCCTTCAAAGTCTAATCAATCTTCTCTGCTGTGAGAGGTATGGGGGAACAATAGTAATGTGGGGGAATGCCCACTTGGGTGATATACATTAAGGACTTCCAATGCCTTAGAACTTCTGTGAAACTGTGGCATGTAATTTTATGACACTGGCAAAGGCTTTGGTTATACCAGTATTTGGGTTAATCTACAGGGGATGAACTTATGATCTAATACTTTTATTCAATTAGAAAAAGTTATGACTTATACAATAGCCCACAGAACATTAAATATAAAATAAAGCCAGGAGGAGCTTGTCCCAGGATCTTTTTTATCCAATTTAACTGAAAAAAGATGAGAATAAGATGGATAATAATTATTATATGCATAAGCACAATTATAAGGAAGTGGCTGAAATCTTGCCCAAAAAACACCAACCCCACAATATGAAAAACAAAAAAAGGGAACATTGTAGCTGTAGAAATTTAGTAAAATCCAAACCTAGGAAATTGCCAATATATATACCAGAAACTCTTTATTCTACATAAGCTAAGATGACTGCCCTATAAATAAAAAGAAAAAGCCCTTAAAAATACTCCAAAAATAAAAATATTCTTGGAAATCTAACAAATAAATGATCGTGAAACAAGGGAATTATCATAGACAAAACTATTTCCCATAATTTTCTGGATATAACATTGACTCATGAAATTTAAAATATAATAAATTTTACAATCTGAATCTTCACAATTCACAAATTACATGCAATAAAGGTATGGGGACTGGACTTGTGATTTCCTTGGCATAGGAAACTCACAGGTGAGAAAATTCCCTCTAGTAATACTGATACCTTTCCACAACTTCTAGTCTTAGAGAATTGCTTAGATCCCAGTTTCTTAAAGCTGTAGTTCATAATGCCACATGAGGTCTCATAACTGAATATGTTGGTCATGAAATTATGATTTTTTTATCAATAAATATTTGATACCTATTTTATATATCTATATATCCTGGATAACATAAAAATTTCTTGGGTGAAAAGAGATCCCAGGCAGAAAAAGTTTAAGAAGCTCTGGCCTAAAAGAATAACTAGAGAACAATGAGAAATGCAAAACAGATAGTTTTGATTATATCAAATTAAAAAGTTTTTGCATGAACAAAACCAATGCAGCCAAAATTACAAGGGAAGCAGGAAGCTGAGAAAAATTATTACATCAATTATTTCTTGATAAAGGCCTAATTTCTAAAATATATATAAATATATACTTGTATTTGGAAAAAATAAAATACCACTGGTAAAAAATGAAGCCCTGGCCCAGATCACTGAGAAGAAGTAAAATAATTTGCCCAGTGTCATATCTCTTGCTTGTATCAGAAGCAGTATTTGAACCAAGGTTTCTTGACTTCAAGTAAGACTATCTCTATGTCATGATGCTTTGATATGGAATGAAAAACTCTCAAAATCAGAGCTTAATTTCTTTTATTAGAGTCCTAACAGAAGAAATCAAAACTATATGAAAACAAAATGAAATACATATCATTCTCATCATTCTGTCTGCCATTGGAGGCATCTTGAGAAATGCTTTCAGTAAGCTTAAAAAAATGAGCTTACGGCTCAAACATTTTATTTAGTTGCAAAAAATAATTGTTTTTATCTATCTACATACTAATCATACAAACATTAAACATAAAATAACCAAAATACGATATCAACTTCCCTTAGAAACATCTCTATCTGAATACCAGCAGATATAAGAAAAATGAGATAACATAACGATGATGCTGATGCTGTGATGGTGATGGTAAAGGTGATTTTAATGTGTTAATCACCTCAAGGTTTGCAAAACATTTATATTGATCATCTCATTTGATATGCACAACAATTCTGTGAGGTTAAGTTCTAAAGATATTATATCCAGTGTCCAAATAAAGAAATTGAGGCTGAGAAAGATTAAATCACGCAGTCAGTAAATGTCGAAGGTAGGATATGAACTCAAGTTACATTAATTTTAGGACTGGAGTATGGGTGAAGCAGAATAAGCTAACACAATAGTTTAAAATCCAATCTTTCATCATTTGATTAGGAAATAGTTTTCATAGTAGAAAAAATGCTGGACTTTTAAGTCAGAAGACCTAAGATCAGTTGTTGGTGCTGCCACTTAAAACTCATGTAACTTTTGGCAAGTCAGCTTAATTCCCTGATTCTTTGATTAGTAAATATTGGGAGATAATAGTGGGACATGGTGCAAACCTTCATATCTTATATATTTAAGGAATGGGTTGTGAGAAGACTTCCTATATCAGTCAAATCATCAAGCATTCTGCAAATTATGGTAAGATACAGTTACCCAAGATTTCTGAGAAGTCAAATGACTTGCCTGGGGTCATATATGTCAGAGGTAGGATTGAACCCAGATCTCCTTGATTCAGAGGTTGACTTTTTTGCATTACCTCACAAAAGCTATTGGAAGGATCAAAAATCATAATGTATGTAACATGCTCTCTAACCCTAAATATTTATTGTTATTATGATTAATACATCAAATCCCAGGGAGATGGTGAGGTTGTATCTTTGTTTTTTAAATGTTTCTTTTTCCAAGATGCTGAGCATTTAGGAAGTTCTCTATGTGGTAGGCTTAGCAGCTTTTGGGAGTCCCTACCATATTTGAACATTTTTCAAATGTCTGAGGTTTGGCAAAACCTAAAGCATGGTTTGGAAAAGTACTGCCCTCTCTTAATTTCCAAATCACATGTGCTTTAAGGGACATTTAAACCGTCTGTTTCAGATTCATTTACATTTAACTCATCAGAATATTGTTTTGTAAACTGTGTTCAGTGTCCAAGAAACTCTTGCAGATGGCATTTTTCCCTTGACCTGGTGCATAATGCTTTACTGTAATGTTGTGAGGAGCTTAATGTTGAAAAAAAAAATGCTTAGACTCCCTTCTGGACAATGCAGATTGTTCATTGCCCTAGGTGCTATTTAAAAGTTGACAAAATGCACTGTTCTCAGGGCTAATAATTATCATGCTTACTCTCTTGTGGGAGTTAAAAACATTCTAGAAATTTTAAAAATAACCTTTCTGGTAATACTAGAGCTTATTTTATGAAAATGTTTCAAAGTCATTCTAGTATTGCTATTTCTTATGGTTTTGTTACAAAGGCCTCTGGGAAGTTCATTTCTATTTCCCTGGATGCACAAATTGACCACATACTGGTAAACTTCACATATAAAGTTAGATCTGAGGCCTCCAGTAGAGAAATAACTTTATTTTTTTCTCATCGGGAGGTATCAGTCATTTTAAACCACTATAATTAGGTGGGTTAACATTCCATACTCAGGTTGAGAGTATCTCAATAACTTGTGAAAAATGGTCCATATATATTGGCTCATGAAATCTGGTAATAATTTGAATGAGAAGATTTGAATGTTTGAGTGGGGTCTTTTGTGACAGAAGTAACCTTAAGTAACCTGTCAAAAGCTTGACCACTGATGAATTTTTTTACTTTTTATCAAAATTTCATTCTTTAAAGGGTGGAGGAAACAGTAAAAAGAGCTGCATTTCTGATTCTGACTGTGGAGGAGCAATTGATGGTCAAAAAAATGGCAAGAATTTTGTGAGCAAGTGAGCATTCTGTCCTAGAGATTGATAGAGTAGGAAAGTGGAGTACAATCTCATTTGAGCTCACCATTTTGGGAGAGCAAATTTCCTAGAGTTCAGATAATAGATAGATAAAATCTTATGGTCTAAAAACTTAAATAAGACTTTAGTTCAAGAGAGACCAAAAGTTGAAAATGAACACAGAAACAATTCTAATAGGAATAAAAAAGAGGGAAAGCTTTTTAAAGATATTGGTTTAGACTCACCTCTCTACAGTATCTTTCCTCTGAGATTATTTCTCATTTCTTCTGTGTATATCTTTTATGTTCAGTTGTTTACATATTATCTTTCCCATTAAAATATGAACTTCTTGGGCTTATATACCAAAGAGATCTTAAAGAAGGGAAAGGGACCTGTACGTGCAAGAATGTTTGTGGCAGCCCTCTTTGTAGTGGCCAGAAACTGGAAACTGAGTGGATGCCCATCAATTGGAGAATGGCTGAATAAATTGTGGTATATGAATATTGTGGAATGTTATTATTCTGTAAGAAATGATCAGCAGGATGATTTCAGAGAGTCATGGAGAGACTTACATCAACTGATGCTGAGTGAAATGAGCAGGACCAGGAGATCATTGTATACTTCAACAACAAGACTATATGATGATCAGTTCTGATGGACATAGCCATCTTCAACAATGAGATGAATCAAATCAGTTCCAATAGAGCAGCAATGAACTGAACCAGCTACACGCAGCAAAAGGATTCTAGGAGATGACTATGAACCACTACATAGAATTCCCAATCCCTCTACCTTTGTCCACTTGCATTTCTGATTTCCTTCACAGGCTAATTGTACACTATTTCAAAGTCTGATTCTTTTTGTACAGCAAAATAACTGTTTGGATATATATACATATATTATATTTAACTTATCATTTAACATATTTAACATGTATTGGTCAACCTGCCTTCTGGGGGAGGGAGAAGGTGGGGAAAATTAGAACATAAGGTTTGGCAATTGTCAATGTTGTAAAATTACCCATGCACATATCTGGTAAATAAAAATATTAATAAAAAAAAGAATATGAACTTCTTGAGGGCAAGCACTGTATTTTTTCTTTTCTCTTCTTTTCTCTCCTTTCTTTCTTTCTCTCCTTTCTTTCTCTCCTTTCTTTCTTTCTTTTTTTCTTTCTTTCTTTCTTTCTTTCTTTCTTTCTTTCTTTCTTTCTTTCTTTCTTTCTTTCTTTCTTTCTTTCTTTCTTTCTTTCTTTCTTTCTTTCTTTCTTTCTTTCTTTCTTTCTTTCTTTCTTTCTTTCTTTCTTTCTTTCTTTCTTTCTTTCTTTCTTTCTTCCTTCCTTCCTTCCTTCCTTCCTTCCTTCCTTCCTTCCTTCCTTCCTTCCTTCCTTCCTTCCTTCCTTCCTTCCTTCCTTCCTTCCTTCCTTCCTTCCTTCCTTCCTTCCTTCCTTTCTTTCTTTCTTTCTTTCTTTCTTTCTTTCTTTCTTTCTTTCTTTCTTTCTTTCTTTCTTTCTTTCTTTCTTTCTTTCTTTCTTTCTTTCTTTCTTTCTTTCTTTCTTTCTTTCTTTCTTTCTTTCTTTCTTTCTTTCTTTCTTTCTTTCTTTCTTTCTTTCTTTCCCTAGTGCTTAATATAGTGACCACAGAGTAAGCACTTAATAAGTGATTGCTAAGTTGTTGAGTCAGTAAACTCATCAACCAATTTAGAATTAAAAGATGTGTATAGGGAAACTAAGCAAGGTGATTGGGGATTAACATCAAAGATAATATTTCTCTAAGAACAGTGTGGTTGTTTATTTTCAGTTGTGCCTGACTCTTTGTGATTCCCTTTTGGGGATTTTTTGGGCAAAGATTTTGGAGTGGTTTGCCATTTCCTTTTCCAGCTCAATTTAGAGATGAGGAAACTGAGACAAATAGGGCTAACTGAGATGTATATAGTAAGTGTCTGAGGTCAGTTTTGAATCTAGATCTTGCTGACTCTGGGCCAGTATTTTATCCATTATACTAGCTAACTGCTCTAAGAATGATATTGGGGGTTACCAAAAATAGAACAAGCATCTGTGGGTGATGAATGCTGGGGACAACAAAAAGACTTTTGTTTAGGAGGCAAAAAGGTGATTAACAAAAGTTTAGGATGGATACACATGGTAGATAGGATGATGGAAAGGTGGAAGGCAATTCAAGTCTTATTTTTCTTTTGTTTTCTCTACTAAAAAGAATGTTCTTTGAACTAAGAATAGAACAAAAATACTTAATATTGAAACCCAAGATGATTGAGGATATGGTAAAAGAAAAGCTAGTTACCTTCAGTGATGTTGTTATAGACATTAGACAAACCATTTCTCAGGATACTGAAAGAATTGGTTGATGTGATTGTTAATTAGCAGTTGGTGATCTTTGAGAAACTCTTACTGAGAAACAGTGCAAGGCTGGATATAACAATCATTATTTTTATCTTAAATAAAGGGGGGAAAAGCTTGGTTTATCTAAATATCAGTCAAGAAGTTGGCTTGGTTTCTTCATAAAATTATCAGAATATATTATTAAAGGGATGGTTTGTGGGCACTTAAGGATCCAATGACTACTAAGAGTTATCATGGATTCAAAATGAAAATTTTTAGATTTCAAAACATCTTTACCCATATTATCTCATTTATTTAAAGGTTTGAAGTTAACATGCTAGAATTTCAATTGATCTGTGATTTAATAAATTCCAACATTTCCTTCAGTGATGCAGATTAAAATCCATCTATGCCTGGCATTTTGTGGGAAGCCCAGAGAGTTTGTGATTTGTCTCAGTAACATAGTAAGTCTCAGAAATGGGATTTGAACCCAGATTCTCTGACTTAAAAGTCACTGATTTTTCCACTGTACCACATATGTATGATTCAGTCTCAAAATATATTAGGGAAGGAATGAATTGAGAGGAAAGGTTGACCACATGGTACAAATCCATTGTTAGTTGTTAGAAAACACTGGTCTATTCTGATTGCTGTTGAGAGAGATAGGGTGGAATAGGCCATGGAGGATAGCAAAGAGGAAACTCTCCAGATGATTACATGTCCTATCTATGCATTGAGTACTTCTCTGTAGAGACCATATGCTTATTGAGCTGAATTACTATTTAAAAAAATCCTTTTTAGCTATTTTTACTGTTTCCCTAAATCTCTGGGTCATTGTTAGGGGCAGATATGGTTTAAACTGCCCTCTATGGTTGGGATGGGAGGAGAGGTTGATTGGGGTAGATAGATTTCAGTCATCCCTGAGAGCCAGATGAGCACAGGAACCATGGAGGCAGCAGAACCCTATAGATCGATGGTCCTACTTCCAGCCTAGCTCTCAAGACTATTATTGGGGAAGTAACTTTGTGCTATGAACAACCCACCACCACCATCTTGATGACTATCTCTCCTTAGAACTTGATGGAGATATCTTAGGACTTAGAATCCTAGAGCTCTGGGAAAAATAATATTTCCAGTCCATCACTCAAAGCCATTCTCTCTTGGAAAGCAATACCGTTGACATGTAGTCTAGGTATACTATTTGCAAAAGCAAATTCAAGTCTTCCTGACTCTACACCCACTTTGCCACCTCAACATTGTTATATGATTCAATATTAAGAATTGATTTTATTTTATTAGTGAAAATGACATTAAAGAATTATTATCATCAGCTTTGCTGCTACATCCCATGAGATCTTTCCATCTGATTTGTAATAAAACCTTCCATATGTGCTCTTTTCTCCATTAAAATGTGAGCCCCTTAAGAGCAGGACTGTTTTAATGTTCTATTTGTATGCCTAGCGTTTTATACCTTATGAATGCATCATTCATTCATTTATAATAATTTACCTGTCTATTTCAACCAATCAAACAATAAACATTTATCATGTACCTACTATGTGCCAGCCACTGTGCTAAGCACCAGGGATACCCAAGGAGGGAAAAGTTACTTCATATTCTCAAAGAGCTCATTATCTAATTTCACAAGGTTGTGGTAAAAAAAAAAGTTCTGTAAAAATAAGCTGTAAAACTTACATATTAGGGCTTATTTTTATTTGCACATCTCAGCACTTGAGTGACCATATCTTTTGACAATGGACAAGGCCAGTTTAAGGTTCAAGACTATTTTAAGTCTATGTGTAGGATTAATCAGTCAGTAAATATACCTGCTCTTTATCAGGCAGTATGTTAACCATTGGGGATATAAAAAGAAGCAAAAGGCAATCTCTGTCCTCAAGAAGCTCATATTCTAATAGTTCAATGATCATGCAATTTGGAGCAGGAAGGCTTTAATTTTTTAGGTGAGGAAACCTAAGTCCAGCTGAGACAGAGTGATTTTCTTAGTCACACAGGTAGTGAGTAGCAGCCAGGATGAGAACCAGTCCTTTTCCAGGTTCTCTGACTCACAGGGCACTCCTCCTGCCTGCCCTGAGTACCCACTGAGCAGTGCCCTGACCCAGCCTTCAGATTAGCTCAGGAGCCTTCAGAAGCTCTCAGCCCAAGGTGGTGGGCTTGGCTCCAGCTCTTGAGACACTCAGAGGATTCTGGGACCTGATTACATCTCTGAAGCATCAGGGCATTGGGCCGAAAAACAGATGGCACCACTGGGGATGTTTGTACAGACCTGTTCTCAGTTAGTTTCTCTTTGTTTCACACAGACACTGGGCTAGTGAGGCTGTTTATCAGGGCAACACCTTGTTTTAGCCAGAGGTTGTATAGCAGGGCGGACAAGGCCCAAATTGCCTCACTAGCTACAAATTACTAATACACACTCCCAGACTAGAGCAGATGATAAGCACCTGCCTGGGAGAAGATCTCTACTGATAAGCTTATATAAGAAGGAGGGGGGGGGACCATAAAGAAGGGACTCACAATCCAGAAACACAGGTAGTTTTACCCAGGATCTGGCATATTTCTAGTTTTTGTAAGAATAGGAGATAATGTAAAAATGAATTATATTTAAATTAAGTGGACTTAAGTGTGCTGAAATCTAAAGGGGATACCTTAAAATCATGGAGTCCCAAAATAGTAGCTTTGAAAGTGACCATGAAAATTGTAAGTTAAGTCCAGCCTCTTAATTCATCATCATCCTCATCATAATTGTTGCTGTTATAATTTATTTAATTTTAAACATTTCCTCTATCTAGACTGTCTCCCTTCTGCAATAAAAAAGAAAGAAAAAAAAGTAGTTCAGCAAAATTAATTAACACATCAAATGTTTTTGAAAGTACATATAATATTCCACATTCCCACAATTCTAGCTCTGTAAAAATAATTTATAGGACAGCAATGGACAGTTCTGGGCAGGAAAGTATTGTTCAGCAAAATGGCTTTGAGCTCCATGCAGTGCATATCGTTGTTGAATAATCTTAATTTGCTATAGTTGGATAAATCTCTCTTTTTCTTATCTCTTCTTTCTCTCTCTTTCTTCTTTTTTTTCCCTCTTCTCTCTGTCCCTCTGTCTCTGTCTCTGTCTCTTTCTTTCTCTGTGAGTCTGTCTCTTTCTCTCTGTATGTGTTTCTCTGTTTCTCTCTGCCTGTGTCTCTGTTTTTTTTTCTCTGTCTTTTTGCCTTTTTGTTTCTCTGCCTCTGTTTCTCCCTGTTTCAGTCTATCTCTCTGTGTCTCTGTCTCTGTTTTTCCTCCACCTCTGTCTCTCTGTATCTGTTTCTCTTTGTCTCTGTTTTTCTCTGTCTCTTTCTGTTTTTGCTTTTCTATGATTTTCTGTTTCTCTTTCTTAACTGTTGAGTGGTCTGTTTCATTTTGCTAAGTAATGATCATAAACTATTGAGTCAGGCTCAGAACTGAACAATATTATTGTGCCAGAAGAAATGATAAAAGTCAAAACCACAGAGAATCAGGGTAAGACTCATTTGAACCCTGATTCTCTATTCTAATATTCTCAAGAAAATTTTATGTTACATGCATGAACCCTAATTTGTTCAGGCATTCCCTTATCAATTAGCCCTTCCCATCAATTCCTTCTCAAAACCAAGATATAGGATAATAGCATAAAGAGACTCCATTGTAGCTTATGTTAAGTAATCAAAATGTTCTGGCAGCCTTTTTGTAGTGTCAAAGAAATAGAAATAGTTGCTCTTCAGTTTGGAAATGGCTGAATAAGTTATGTTATAGGAATGTAACCTATTATTATTGTTCTATAAGAAATGATGAGCAGGCTAATTTCAGAAAAACTGGGAAAGACTTACATGAAGTGATGCTGAGTGAAGTGAGCAGAACCAGGAGAACACTGTACTCAGTAACAGCAAAATTATGTGATGATCAACTGTGTTGGACTTGGCTTCTTTCAACAATGCAATGATTCAAAGCATTTACAATAAACTTTGGATCTAAACTGATGAAGACTGAATATGGATCTAAGTATAGTATTTTCACCTTTTGTTGGTTGTTTGCTTGTTTCCCCCCCTTTCTTGCGACTTTTTTTCCTTCAACTGACAAATATGGAAATATGTTTAGCCTAAAAAATACTCTGGCAGAGTGATGTATGTTTGCACACATTTGTACACATTTGTATATATGCATATATGTCACATACTTATAAACAGATATCATAGAGAATAAAGTCAGGAAGATCCAGCTACAAGTTCCACATTAGACAAATAGTGGCTCTGGGCAAGTCAATTAACCTCTCAATGAGGAGAAAACTCTCAGTGCCCAAGGGAAGTCTATGAATTTCAGAGAAGTTGTCAACCTGCATTGATAGAAGGAAATTTCTTACAAAGGAGTTCCCTAACCCAATGAAATCTGAGGTCCAGATCCTATCCTTCCTTATCAAATCTTCATCTCTGCTGGCTAAGTCATAACTAGGCAAGGTGCATAATAATAACAAAAGAATTCTGAAGTTCAGGGTTCCCCAGTTATTAACTTCAACATTCTCCTGTTGGTCATATGCAAATGTGCAGCTGGGAAGAAAGGCACAATAACAGTCTTTGTCTTGGTTTTAAGTGTATTGTCTTTGTCGGCTGCTTTCTTTCTTTTTTTAAAATTGTTTTTTTTTTTTTTTTTAATTCTGAACTTAACAACCATCAACTAAAATGAGCACTTCCATACATACAGTAGAATGGAATGAGAGGGTTGCACATGAAAATACAAATGTCTATTATATATAGTTTTCTTTTCTTTTAAATTATATAATAAATTCAACATGTTACTTTCAAAGCTGTCCTGTCTGTGATTCCTTTTTGCTATCCTTTGTTTCTCTTCTGTGTATTTAAAAGCATGTTAAAAGCTTCTCTTCTTTCTTCTCTCCCCTCTTCTCTCCCCTCCTTTCTTTTCCCATCCCCTCCCCCTCCTTTCTTTCTTTTCCCTTCTCCTCTTTCCTTTCCTTTCCTTGGTCCCTTCCTCCCCTTCTCTCCTTCTTTTCCCTCTCCCTTTCAAACATGTTTACTCTACAATATTGTTTTTATTATATAAATTATTCTCCTAGTTCATATAAGTATCCCAAGTTTCTCTCAAAGCATCCCATTTTCTTACAGGATAATAATATTCCATTACATGAATGTGCAGTAATTTAACCATTTCAAATCGATGAGCATGCTCTTGGTTTTAAGTTCTTTGCTACTACAATAAGGGCTACAATAAATATTTTTGTACATATAGGTTTTTTCCCTCTTTCTTTGAAGTCTTTGGCATATGGGCCTAGTATGACATGAACAATGACATGGGGCAGAGTTCTAATTGCTTTCTAGATTGTCTAAACCAGTTCACATCTCTACTAACAGTTCATTAGTTTATCCTTGCTGCAGTCCTCCTCAAAAATTATTTTTCTTTTTTGTCATCTTTTCCAATCTGATTAATATGAGGTACAGCCTCGATATTGGTTTAGTTTGCATTTCTCTGTCAGTAATTTGGGGTATTTTTTTCCACATATACTTTTAGTAACTGTGATTTGAAAAATTAGCTGTTCATATTTTTTGACTACCTATTGAAGAATGGCTCTATAGGACAGTTTCTTGTATTGTTGTTGTTGCTTACATATGTCTTACATTTTTAAAAAAAACTTTGTAAGCAAAATTGTCAAATGTGAAAGAGCAGACTGACAGAGGAATGATAGATCTAGAGCTATAAACCTTAGAGGTTTAGTCCAGACCCTTCATTTTAGGAGTAAGGAAACTAGGTCAGAAAGGTTAGGTGATTCCCTCATGATCACATAAATTAAGGGTTAATATTCAAACTGTGAGCTAGGAGGTATGGTGGGTAGAGCACAGGGCTAGAATCAGGAAGACCCGAGTTAAAATTCAGCATCAGACATTTAATAGCTACATAACTCTGGGTAGTCATTTAATCTGTATTTCTTTTGGTTTCCTCATCCATAAAATGGGGATAAAAATAGCATTTTCTCATGGGGTTGTTGTAAAGATCAAAGGAAATAATTGTAAAGTACTTAGCACAATGTCTAGTAAATGTTTAATAAATGCTTGCTCTTTTCTCTCTTTTATTTCTCCCTGTGACTCAAAATTTAGCTTTCTTTCCACTTTCTATCCGAGTCTCTATTCACTCCTCAATCTCTATTCTCTTTGGAATAAAGGTTATTACATTAGGGTCTTACAGGAACATACACAAACATGTGTATATATATATGTATATATATATGTGTATATATTATGTACACATATACATATGTATGTGTGTATATCTATATCTATATCTATATCTAATCTATCTATCTATCTATCTATCTATGAGATATTAGGCATTCCTCGGGGTCTAGTGGGTCTAATTTCAGTCACTCAAATTTTTAGGTTTCCCACTACATATAAAAGCTATCTTTATACTATATACCATACATATATATTTATATATCTCCTATTAAATGTGCAATAATATTATAGCTAAAAAAAGTACATACTTTAATTAAAAAAACTTCATTGCTAAAAATGCTAACCATAATCTGAACCTTCATAAAGTCATAATCTTTTTGCTGGTCAAGGGTCTTGCCTTGATATTGATGGTTGCTATTTGATCATGGTGGTGGCTGCTCAAGGTTGGGGTAGCTATGGCCATTTCTTAAAGTAGGAAAACAATGAAGTTTATCCATTGATTGACTCCTCCTTTCACTTGAAAACTTAGAGGCCATTGAGGGGTTAATTGGCCATTTTAAAATTGATGTGTCTCAGGGAGTAGGGAGGCCCAAGGAGAGGGAGAGAGAGATGGAAAGGTCAAGTGGAATAGTCAGAATATATACAACATTTATCATTTAAGTTGGCTATCTTATGTGGGCACAAAACAATTACAATAGTAACATCAAAGATCACTGATCTCAGATCACCATAACAGATATAACAATATTGAAAAAATTTGAAAATATTTTGAGAAACTATAACACAGAGATATGTGAACACATGCTATTGGAAAAAAAGGATTTGCTCATCTAAACACAAACCTTGCCATAAACCTTTAATTTGTAAAACAAACAAACAAACAAAAATAAAAACAAAAAACCCACAATATTTGCAAAATACAAAAAGATGAGTTTTCTGGTATGTATGTTTGTATATATATGTGTATTGCATATATATATTTATACACACACAATTATAAAAGATAAGAATGTAGATCAAAATTGTCATTAACAATGATTCTAAAAGTCTAATTATGAGGAATGATGGCCACTTCAAGGCAGAGGAACGATGGATTAACATGAAGATAAAGATATACTTTTTGGAAATAACCAATGTAGGAGTTAGTTTCATTTTGCTATGATTATTTGTTATAGGATTTTGTATCTTTTCTTTAAAAAAATCAGTAAGGGAGGAGTGGAAGAAAAATGCTTAAAATTAAATATGTATATATTATAATAATGTATATGCTATATATACATATGTAAAATTACTTAAAAGATACATTAATGGGGGGAAAATATCAGTATTTCAATAAGTTTAAGCATATTCCATCTTGCCTGATACAAATTGAGCTGTTTCCAATATGCAAACCAAATTGAGTAGTGACTAAAAGTTATTCCCAGCTGAATCTCATGCCAAAGACTGAGGGTCATGGAGTAAACCCTAAATATTAGGGCTCAAAGAAAAGGAATCACTATCTTTGCTTCAAATTAGTCAAAGTGGGAAATAAGCCATTTATGTGAACTCAGAGCCATCTGTATACCATGTACTTTGGACTCTTGCCTGACCTTTGACCATGTGTGCCTGTTTTTTCCCTTTGGATTTCAATATTCCCATGTGGCCAACCCACATTTTTGGACTCAGGCACATCTAACTTTGCTGCTTTGTGATAACTAACCCTTTGATGTTTTCTGACCCTCTGGTTGTTTCAGACTTGTTTTATGGATGAAACAAAATGAAAACTCTTGAAACTAAAAAGTAGGAAGCAGATGGAACCCAGCTTTGTGGAGTTTATGGGTGATTAGGGTGCTGATCCTTGATTTTCTTCAAGATTCAGTTTATGCATCATCTTCAAAAAACCTTTCCTAATCCTTTCACTAGTTCCCTCCCTCCCAAACTATACTTAATTTATTTTGTACATATTTTGCATATTCTTTTTAATGTAAATGTTGTCTCCTTTACTAGAATGTAAAGTCCAGGAAGGTTGGGAGTATTTTTTTTTTTGTCTTTGTTTACTCAATGCTTAACATAATTTTTGGCACACAATAAAAACGTAATAAATGCTTATTGGTTCATTAATACATATTAGGTTCTCTTAATTCTGTGGATTTTTTTTAGGAATTGCAAAAATATTTTTCTCATAACATTTTGTTGAGTTTGGGGAAACTGATGTTTCAGAGAGGCCAAAAGGCTTGCCTATGGCTTTTAAGTGAGGACTAAAATATTAATTTTGTGATTCCAAGTCCACTTCTTCCACCATGACAAGGTTAAGGAAAAGGTTTGTTAGTTTTTTTTTTCCAATAGAAGGTAAATTTTGACTCAATAGAAGGAAACTATAGGGAAGGGGTGCTAAAGTTAATCAGCCTGAGAACTGCAATGATTTAAAAGACCTTGTGGTAGACCCCTAGCATTTTGAGTGGATTCTCTATGGAGGATATATGGGAGGGCAAGGGCAAGATGAATGAAAATGAATGAGATGCTAGGGATAAATTGTGATCTGTATTGATAGAAATAATACTTTGATGAAATTATGGCTTCACTGATATACTAATGTATAATGTAGGGAAGAGATTCCTAACATCTGGAGCTCTCCAAAGACTGAATGGGCTCTTTTTCAAGGTGGTGAACTCCTTGTCAGTGGAGATGCTGAAGCAGAGGCTGGATAATGTCAGGGAGGAGATTCCTGAATTGAAGAAGAGATGGACTATATGATTTTTATGGCCGGGTTTATTCTCAGACTGAGTCTACTCAGGGCTACTAAATATATCAGATGTTTAGATAATAGAAATCTAGTATATTAAAACATTTAAAAACTGGTAAAAAGGGTTTCTATGTTTCCATTTGCAAGGATTCATCATTATTATTATGCATGGTAGAAAATGAGGGCATTTTTGACCTTCTTTAGACTTTCCCATGATTTCTTTTCTTTTGGTTTGTCCTGAATCGTGCTGGTATAGTTTGATCTGTTGGGAAAACAGAGAATGTAAGAGTTCGAGTTCATGAGAGATAACCAAACACCAAGGCCAAAGTGCAGACTGGCATTGGGCACTGTATATTTGCGCTGCACAAATTAAATGGATATCCCTCTGCTAATCACAGTGGCTGATGTGTGTTTAATTGGCTTCTTAATTAAACATGCTGTGCTAGGAGTAGATGTATTGATATGGTCTAAATAGCTTTGTTGAAAATTGAGTGTGTCTTCTAACAGTAGCAGAGCTATTTGTCTTGTTGGCTAGGAGAAGGGCCGGTGCAAGAGTTCAGATATATGTATTCTCTATATTCTTGTGCACTTGGGAGAGGAGATAACTGTAACTCTTGGGTCCATTTTCAAAATCTGGAAAATGGGAGCAACAATATCTGCAAGCCCTGCTTCAGAGAGGCTTTGGAAAGATCCTAAGAGATAATGGATATAATGCACTTGGTAATTATAAACTGCTGTGTCTCTGCTCCTAGGAGGTACTTCTAGATTGCCTGAGCCAGACAGCCTTGAGCAGGTACACGGTTTATGGTGAGGTTAAATTCAATTAGCAGAAAACTTTTATTCATAGACTCACAGAAATAGAGTAACAAAGTAGAAAGCATGGTTGAATTTGGCTTCAGGAGACCTGGGTTCAAATAGTGACTGAAACAGTGAACACTTGTCAAAGACTCAATTTCCTCATCTTCAAAATGTTTGCACTGCTATTAGAAAGCACTATGTCAATCTTAGGTATTATAGAAACATGTCATTATTATAGAACATCAAAATGAGAAACAAAGCAATTTAATCTACCCTTCTGGATGAAGAATCTGCTAGCCAGCATGCCCAACAAATCATCATCTGGTCTCTTCTTGGACCATTTCAGTCATAAGGAGCTCTCTGTTTCTGGATACCTCATCTTATCAGGGAGTCTTTTCTTACATCTAAGTGAAATCTGCTTTTCTATTACCACTATCCACTGCCCCTCATTCTGCCTTCTGGAGTCCCACAAAATAAATCTAATTCATCTTCTTCATAGCAGCCCTTCAAGTACTTGAAGATAACTATCATGCTCACTCCTTAACCCCCATATTCTGTTCCCCAGGCAAAACATTACCAGTTCTCTCCACCATAGTGCTTCTTGATTCTAGATCTCTATGGTTTGATTTACTTTGTTTTTAATAGTAGCTCTCAGAAGATAACAAAAGAAAGAACATTGCTCACAGAAATGTTTGAGGCCATATGCAACAGATGGCAACTGTTGATTGTGTAATTCTGTATTCAATTAGACATTTTCAAATGGGGATAATTGAAAAATCAGAGACTGCTCATCTGGAGGGTTGCACTACATCCTCTCCATCCTTTTAGATCTATTTGCAAATAGAGGCTGAAAATTCCTTCCAGTAGTCAGAGGTGCACAACACATGCCAGTAATGACCATACCTGTTTGGCAGAGTATATAGTTCTGTTTTCTGTGGTTGGAGGGATGCCAGGAAGGTTCTTTTGTTACCCAAATATTTTCTCCACTGCTTGTCAAAGTACCTGAGATTCCACCATTAGAGGTTATTTCTTGTGTGTGTTTTAGCTTTGGGGACATATTAATGATTTTTTAAAAATTCAAGTTCTCCTGAGAAGCCCTTGTCAGCTAATTACGTGGATTAATTTGTCAGTTCATTCTACCACATTACAGCCAATGGAAAGCAATGTTCTATAGGAATGGGACATAACAGCAATAAATGAAGAAGTGAAGGAATCACAAATGCTAGTAGAAGACTTTGGAAGAAGAGGTAGGATGATCATTGTTCATCATTGTTCATTTTCTAATAGGAAAAATGACCATATTTTAGGAGAGTTGTAGAGAAGACTTTGCACAAGGAAAGGACAGGCTCTACGGACTCTAAAATTATTGTCAAGTGGATCAACTTATGATCAACTTGACTAGCTTTTCAGTTTTGTCCAGGATCAATCCAGCTACCAGTTGACTTACTGAGGAATCTGTATAGAGTTAAAATCAATGATTGCCACTGATTATAATACCATAAAAATAGAAACTTTGATTTACTTAATGTATTATGGTAACAAAATGATTTGACATTCATTATATAATTTATTTCCTCTTAAAAGTGGTAATACAAGTATTATCATAAACATATTAGTCTGGGAAACACATTCATAGAAGTTGAGTAACTTGATCATGATTACACAATTTGAACTAGTACCTGAATCTAAATCTTCTGACTCCAAAGGCATTTTCCTTTTGAGATACGTCTCAGAGTGACTTTGGGTTTGGCTAAAGCATTTAAATTCATCAGGTTGTTGGGCTCAACAACAATATCTAGGAGATGAAGCAGAGACAAAATTGCCAAGTAGTTGTGATATATACATCTATACATGCATGCATATATATGTATAGATATACATATACACATATTCCTCCAAAGGATAGTCCTTCAAATCATTAAAGATAGTCCCCAGAGTCCTCTCTTTTTTAGATTCAACATGCCCAGTTTCTTCAGCTGATTCCCATATGGCATCTTCCTCTCTCAACTGGCACCTCTTTGTGAATGTTTTCCCCAAAATATGGTGCTCTTAATTGAAGACAATTCTGCAAATGTACTGTTACCAGAGAAGAGTACAACAGGAGTGCTACCTCCCTCAGTCTAGACACCATGTTTCTAAAAAAAAATCACTCACAGCTATTATTATTTCGTAATTTCTTTTCACAGCATTCCTATGATTGGAGACATTATAGACATAATTATTTATATTTCAAGGAAATGGGAAGTGACTTCTCAAGATCAATTAGTTTCAGAATCAGAACTCCAATGTAGGTTTTGTGTGTTTTAAGCTGAGGTTGGGAAAGGTTGGTTAGATCTAGATTATAGAGGGACTTATGTATTAAATAGAGAATTTAGAATTCATTTAGTGCTCAGACTTTAAAGAAAATGACTAAATCCACTAGATTAACTTGTTGTTAGTACTAGACTTATTTTCTTTATGGTTCTGGATACAGTAATTGTTCTGGAATAGCAGAATATTGATTGGACATTAATTATTTTGTTTCTTGTCCTTATTGTATCAGGATTGTCTCTATTTACTATCACTTCCTATGAATGGGCCACATGAAGATCTGATAGGATTCTGGGGAAATATGTTTCTATTCATTGGACAATTTTTTATTCTTATTGCATTATTGTTTGAAAAGGATGTATTGATTATTTCTGTCTTGTTACATTTCTGATATCTTTGCGCCCTAGTACAAGGCCAATTTTTGTAAAGTTCAATGTGATATGGAGAAATACATGTATTCTCTTTTTGTCCCATTTAGAAACTGTGCAAGTCTCTTAACTCTACAATTTCTCCAGAAATTTGTTCCTTTCCATATTTTTGTTTTTGTCTGTCTGCGTTAGACTTATCCAAAACTTTTAAAGGGATATTAAAGTCTTCTATTACTATAATATTGAGGTCCATATCTTCTTGAAGCTTAGATAATATTTCTTTTATGAATTTGGATGCTGAGACATGTAAAGTTTTATTTTTTTTTACTGACATTTGTTTGTTAACTGTGGTTTCTTTAAGCATAAAGCATTTCCTTGTTTATCCATTTCTTAGTTTTTGAATGTTTGTTTTTGCTCGCCTCAAAGCATGATGTAAGTTCTATTTTTTTGAATTCACTTGATGCATAGTAAAATTTTCCCCTTCCCTTCAGTTTTATTTTGTGTAAGTATTTTTAAAAATGTGTTTCTTATAAGCAATGGATTGTAGGATTTTGTTTTCTTATCCAATCTGTCAATCTTTTTTGTTTTATCAGACTTTAATATATTCACATTTAAAATTATGAATCGAGTTTATATTTTTGAGATTTCTTTCAACGATGATACTCCCTCCCTTTTCTGCTATAAATATAGTAATATGTTCTTTGAGTTACTTTTAGTCTTTTTTTTTTTTTTAAGGTGGCCCTGTTCCCACTGGTTCTCATTTCTTACCCTCGATTCCCTCTTATCATTTGTTACCCCTTCCCTTTAAATATTTTCCTTATCATTTCCTTTCTCCTCTTTGTATCTGGTAAATATTTTTTCCTTCTCTTTTATTTCCATCTCAGTTTGTTAAGTAGATTTCCATCTTTCTCTCTTTTTCTTTAGATAGTTCCATTCACCTAATTTCTTATTTCATATTTTATCCCTTTTCAAAAAAGATTTCTCTCTCTTCATTATCCATCTTCTTCTGTTTACTGAAGATCCTTATTCTCTGATCCATGACCCTTATAATCATCTGATCTTTGTCTTTTCTCTGAATTCTTTATGTGATCACTATTTCCAAGGTATTCAGTCTAGACTCTGCCCTCTGGGTGCCTTCTGCCACTACTTTGTAGGGCTTAATCTTTGGATTTCCTTGTCCCATTGCGCCTCACTGTCAGAACAATGCCAATTATTGCAGATGTCAGAGAGTACATTGCCTCATGGTAGAAAACCTCTTCTTTCTAGTACATCTACTGATTTACAGCCACTCTTGTTGACTTTTCCCTCCTACATTTTCCTGGAAGTCTCCTCCCTTTTTCCATGCTCTCTCACTCCTCTAGGTGTCAGTTGTTGCCAGGGGTTCTAACTTCTCTCCCTGGAAAAATAGACTTCTTAGGTACTATACCTCCCCAGATTTCATTTGGGATAAGGACCTTATTTCCCTTCACCCAAAATTTCATTCATCAGCATAACCCCTGCATACCTCCAAAAGAAGACCTCTTTCCTTCCTGACTTCCTCCTCATGCACTCCCCTATAGGTTCTTTTTCTCTCTAAAATGTCAGAAGTTACCTTTCCCTTATTGCTAGCCTTTTATTTGACACTTGCACATCATTTACTTCTCTCCATCTATCTGCTCCAATTCCCTATGTTCATGTATCCTACCATGTTATAATATAGTTCCATAAAAATAAGTGTTTAACTGTACTCAGGGTACCAAGTTCTATCCATAATGCCTCCTAGCCACTTCTTCACTCTTAGATCTACCAGATTTTCACCTTCACCTTCACCTTGTCTCCTTGTGTACTGATGCTACTCTGTTATTATTGCTTTCTGCATTTATTCACTATTCCTGTATTTCAGATGGTTGGGGTCCTCAAGGAGCAAATAATCTTATCTGTTCTGATTTTCTTTCTAAAAATGTACATATTCTTTATTGTTGAATAGTCATCTTTTTCCAGTATTATTAAACCAGATTTATGGGATGGGTCACCTTAAGCTACAGCTTGAGCTCCAGTGCTCTTTGGAATACATTATTTTATTACTTTCTCTTTTTCTAGTTGAAAAGAGTCTTTCGTTATTCAACTGTTCTTTCCTTTGATTTGAAGATCATTCTCCTGGCAACTTGTTTCTGAATTGAATTGTCAAATTTCACCACTATATGTATTGAAATTTGGTTGTATTAGAGATGGTGGTTGTTTTTGTTTTCCTGGAAGCAATTGTGAATTTTTTCAATTGTAATTTTATTTTTGAGTGTTGAAGTTCTGGGCAGTTCTTTTTCATTATTTTCTTTGTAACCTTGTCCCAAACTTATTGGTATGAGGTTCTTTCCTTACTGGTAGAGATGAATGTCTTGCCTTGTGTGAAGGACAGCATGAAGCTGTTGATAAGTGAGAGAAGTGCAGCCTTAATCTTGTCCCTTTGGGACTTTTCAGGGTTAGTCTCCTCTGGGGACACATCAAGCTTCCAGTTCTGAGGGGGAAGATGAATTAGATTAACTCAGGATGCTGAAGGAAAAGACCCTGAGAAGATGAGAGGAAGCAGTCTCCATGTCCTGATTCCCAGCTTGCTATTCTAAAATTTTCTCTTGGGTAACATTTAGAAAACACTCTCTTGGTTGAACTGAGTTATCTTTCACCCAAAAGGAGAGCTCTTTCATTCTGTATTGTTTGGTACATGTTTTCCTATGTATTTCTTCTCTGATTTTTGTATTTTTATGATTTAAATAAATGTATTTCTTTGCTAATTACTCTATGTATTCATTGTGGATCTAGTAGCAGTAGGGAAAGGGTCAAGCCTTCGATTCAGAGCTTGGAGTTCCCCTTTCCCCTAAAAATGACAAAAGTAATCACAAATTAAATGGAGCCCTATCATATCCTAGACTAACAATGTTTTATGGAACAAATATATATAATTTTGCCCTCAAACCTCCTCTTTGAGGAGATCAGATTGTTCTTGGCCCCAACTTTCTGCTACTTCTCCTTCCAAGTTTTGGAGAAGGGGGGAAGAGAAGATGTGAGAGATATCTATTCTGCTTCCCTTCAAATCACACAACTACAAGTCATCACATGTTGATGTAGGCCCTATTGCCAGAAGCCTCACTACATACATAGGACCCGTTTTTCCTATACCTTCATTATAGTGTTAAGATTCTTTGTCCTGTCCTATTCCTCTGGGAGACCTAGGATCTTGATAGTTTCTAAACATCCTGCTTTTGAGATCCTTGTATTTTGCTTAGGCAGTGAGCATATTATCTTTAAATGTTCTTGTATTTTGCTTCTCTTCAAATTTGTCCTTTACTTCTATGCATTTGTATTCTCAATCTTGCTCTCTATTTCCTTTCATGAATCTTGCCCTTATGTGTTCAAGGTTTTTTTTTAATTCTGCCTATTATTTTTGCTGTATAAAATACAAATTCTCCTTTTATAATGCTCACTTTTCTTTCAAACCACTCGGAGCAGTGTGTTGTGGTTCCAGGTTCTCCTCAAATTCCACTGGATCTTCTGTCTCATCAAATATTGGGTAATTTCCCTTAATTTTGCATTATTTTTTCATAGATGCCTGAACCTGTTTATTAGATTTGGAAGCCACATTTGCTTTTGTTATTACTATTTCTGTTGTTTATATAGCAATGTCTTTTCATGAAATCTTTGGTACTTTCAATCATTTCCTCCCTTATTTTACTCTCTTTCTCCCCATTCCCCTCTGATTGTGATTTCATTTGGGGCTATAGCTCTTTCTCCCATAATGGACAATTCATATGTGAGTTTACCAGCCTAGGTTTCTGCCCCAATTGGCTTTTGAATGGTCAGAACTGGTCTCCACTGTTTGCTTTGCTCCTTCCTCAGGCTCGGTAGAGTTCCTCACACAGCTCTCCACTTGCACTGTGTTCTGTCTTGCTGATTTGTTCCCCATATTCTATTCTTTATTGCTCAGGTCTGCCATGAGTAGTTCAGAGTCTACTTTCTCTGGCATTGGCACTTCAGAGATTTGTAGCTTTGATGCTTCTGGGTTGTAGCCCTCAGAAAGCTTTTGTTCCTAAAGGGCTGTAGTCAAGCTGATTATTAAGGCTCAAGTAAACTTTCACATTCTGGAGTAGGTATCTATATCACTTTAAAAAGGGGGGGCAGCTTGCTAGGTAGTATAGTGGATAGAGTACCAGCCCTGAAGTCAGGAGGACCCCAGTTCAAATCTGGTCTCTCGGACACTTAATACTTCCTGGCTGTGTGACCCTGGGCAAGTCACTTAACCCCAATTACCTCAGTTAAAAAAAAAGGGAGAGGAGGAATGCAGGGGAGGATTTTGATATTAATCTTATTAATCTGTATGGTGGTCGGGGTTTGCCAGCAAGGCTTTTCTATTGGTAGCATGGAAAGTAGGAAAGAGGTGCTAAATGAGCTCAAAGTCAGTGAGCATCATTTTCTATTTGTATAAACCTTCTGTTGGATTCTGAGTGTCCTAGACTGTGGAAACAGATAAAGTTGATTTATTTTTGGTGCACAATTTCTGTTTTGGAGAGGTTTGAAAGGTCATGAGGATCATAGAAAATATCTAGTCCACTATCTTGTTGCTCATATATTCTGGAAGTCACTTCTGAACTTCTTTCTGCTCTGTTCTTTGTAGTTTTAAAACCTATTTAATTTATATAATTTCCCCCGTTTTTGTTTTACATTACAATATCTACACAATAATTTTTACCCTTACAACCCTCTCTCTCTCCCCAATACCCAGAAATATCCCTTTTAACAAATGAGTATAGTCAAGAAAAAGATTCCAATGTCTGTATCTGATAATATCAGTATTAGTTTCTATCCTTATTCCATCACTTCTCTTCCTAGACTGATGGCAGGCAGGTGGACAGACTTCATCTCCATCTTCTGAAGCCGATCATTGAATTGATCATGTTTTTTTATGTATTTCAAAATTGTTTCTCTTTATATTATTGAATTATTGTTTAATTATTGTCCTGATTTTGACTACTTCACTCTGTATTATTTCACCTATGTTTTTCTAGGTTTCTTGGAATTTATAATCTTCATAATCTCTTATGGCATGATAATATTCTCTTACATTTCTATGCCATAATTTATTCTGCTATTCCTCACTAGATGGACACCCATTTTTTCCAGTTACTCATAGCTCCTTAAAAATCCAGTATCCAAGGGGCAGCTAGGTGGTGCAGTGGATAGAGCACCAGCCCTAAATTCAGGAGGACCCAAGTTCAAATCTGGTCTCAGACACTTAACACTTCCTAGCTGTGTGACCCTGGGCAAGTCACTTAACCCCAGCCTCAGAAAAAAAAGAATCCAGTATCCAGAATAGATTTATAATTACATAAAATATTATTATTACTTGATTATATAAGCTATATTTAATTTATTATAATTTAAATTTGATTATATAAGCATAGAAGAAGGCATAAGTCTTGGACACCAAGTTCATATTTGGTTTCAGCATAGATAATAGTTGATCCTGTGCAGTAAGACATGATGTCATCAAGGCTAGGTCAATTCACTGCAGGTCTCAATCAAATAGGTTTTTTTCTCAAGGTGGGTTCCTCCACAAGGGCATCTCTGCTGTGGCCACTGCTAGACTTTACCAGTGGCCCTTGGGAGCTTCTCCCAAATTTTCAAATCTCACAGGGTTGTATATTGTCGTGTTCTATCTAACTATTACATTATCTCACATCAGAAGAGAATAAACACAATAGGGTCAAAAGAAATAGCAGGGCCATATGTTCATGGTGACATGATGGCCTGAGAAGAGAGATAAGGCAGCATAATTCACCTTATTTCTCTTAATTAGAGACAGAGACAGAGAAAAAGGGGGAGAGATGTAATATTGAACATTTAAAAAAATGGACTTGCTCTGGGAGCTAGTGAACTTCATTCAAGTTTTTCAAACAAAATTATTATTTGACCCATTGTTGAGAATGCTCTGGTGGAGATTTTTCTAGGTGGTCTCTGAGTTACTTTTTCACTCTGAGATTCTATGATTTTTTTTTCTCTCTTCCACATGTAACATTTTTAGATTTGGGGTATGCACTGCTATCACATGCTAAAGAAATTATAGGATTTTTAGCTCTTGAGTCTTTTTCAAATAAGCTAGACCCAGGGAAATGAAGGGACCTGTTTAAGTTCACACAGCTAATAGCAATTCTGGATTTTAAATCCAGTCCTTTTTATATTGCCTTTTTGCCTTATATTGGTTCCTGGTATCCTCTTGGATTTCTGTGAAGAAGAAGAGAAAAAGAAAAAAGATGGAAGAAAAATAGGGGTAGTCTAATTACACAAAAAGAAAAATGGAATTCAGAATAAACAGAAACTAGAAATATGTTTTCCTTTCCTACTAAGCATTATTAAAGAGACTATTTTTCCACTTAAAACATTTTACTAACTGTTACCTATTTTTTTCAGGAAACATGTGAAGGAGAATTGATGTGGAGTTTAGATTAGGACAAGTAACTCTATTTGCTTTTTATTTTCCTAGAATTCAGTCTGATCAGATGAAAAATCCAAAAATTTCATTCAACTTTCCTAAAAGTAGTGTTAACATGAAATATATAAGTCAAAAATGAATTGAGCTTTGTAAGTGTGACCAACAGTGAAGCCTTCAAACTAGAAGGGACCATCGAACAAGAGAAAATAGAATGGCTACATGGATAGGACATTAAAAATCCTAGCACCTAGAAAGAAACATTATGAAAGAGACATCAAAATCACAATGTAATTGGATATAGAACTTAGAATATCAGAGCTGGAAAGGATCTAAGATCCACGTTTTTTGACAGAAAAAAATGAAATCTATAATAAAATTTAGCCATAGTTTAAAGGCCATTAACTTGAGACTTGAGAGATCTAGGTAGTAGTCTAGACTCTGCTGTTGAATTACTTTCAAGCTTGATATGTTACTTCTATTTATTTTTTGGGGGGCTTTCTTGCTTGTAAAATCAGCTATCGTTTATTAAGTGCCTGCCATGTCCTGGTCACTGAGTTAAGCACTGGGGATACAAAAAAGCCACCCCCCAAAAAATTCCACAAAGAAAATGGGTCCTATTCTCTCAAGGAGTTAGAGCTCTGTGTCAGTTTCCTGCTTTGTAAAATAGAGATAATAATTATATTACATTGCAGGATAGTTGTGAGGATTAAATAAGATAATATCTATATAATATTTTGTAATATAGACCATTTGTTACTAACTTGTGATAGAGCTTTCTGATCAGCCACAGTCAGACACACTCTATTTTGACCCTAACATAGTGATATCATTCTGGTTATCTTTGGAAATCAAGTCATCATCTGGGAAAACTCTTGTGAACTGATGTAGGATGAAGTTAAGGAAAAAACATGCAATTATAATATAATGAAAAAATGACTTTGAAAGGCTTTACAACTTAAATCAATGCAATGCTGAAGAGGAAATATGCTACCTACCATGTGCCAGAGAGTGCCCAATACATTTTTGGTATGATCAACATAAGATTTTATTTTGCTGGACTACACATATTTGTTATGAGATTTTTTTTCTTTTTATTTTATTGTTCATCTGGGGAGGGGAAAAGTGGGAAGGCTATAATAAGTGTTTAGAAAATAAATTAGTTTTAAAAATAAGGTTCTTTATAAACTTAAAGGGTGCCATATGAAAGTGAGCTTTATTATACTCTCTCAATTACCTTCTACAACTAAAAGTCCAGGGATTTAAGTGATTTGTCTAATATTATACGGTAGAAATTCTCAGAGCAGAGACTAGATCTCATGTTCCGGCTTCAGATCTAATGCTCTTTAGTTTCTGTGATGATGCCTTTATGCTAAAAGGATTGGCAAATCTGAACACCATTTTAACTGAGATTCCCAAAATTCATTTAGCAATGACTATTTGAAGCTCACTTTCCATATACTTCGTAAACCTAGGGTCCAGTCTTCACAACTGTCTAAACAACTTCAGCAAAGTGCTTTCCTCTCCCTGTTAGTGGCCAGCCTCCAAAGATAAATGATTGTACTCCTTACTCTCCAAGGTTCCTGGGATGATCATGGTGAGACAATGCAACTTTTGATTTCCCTCAGCACTTCACCGCTGTCTTTTGCTTGGAACAGAAGAGATGTCACGTAGGATTATGACTTCTTGATCTAAAAGTGGAAGGAGAAAAAAGATGAGAGAGATGGTTCCCCTTAATGACACCTTAATAGATAGTAGGTTTAAGGCAGAGGCAAGAACCTCCTCAGGCATTAATCTATTTAAATGCTACAGGTTCTACTGCTGTTTTACCCAAGATACAAGTTAATGGATTTTTTTTAAATGCACTTATTTTTTTCTCTTTTGTGTTTCAAGGCAGAAAAGGGGCCTAGCTATCTGCATGAAAACTCTAAGAAATTATTTATAGGACAAATTTCCCACAAGATCATTCAGCGAATGGGAAAAAAAATACTAGGGGAAAAAAGACCTATATCTTGACACTAAAGGCTTAACATCAAATGGCAACAGAAATCCATTTTCACAGTTTTATTGCCCATCCTGGATGCTTCATTTCAAAGGGAACGAATTTGAATTCAGACACAGAAAATTCCCTTTGTTCTTCTGCCTCCCAGCCTTTGGTGCCAAGTGTGGATGGGGACTAGAGGGAGAGGTGGAGATCAAAACTCCTCATGGCTCAGCTAACTGGCCCCAAATGATGCCCCTTGGCATTCTTAATTAGAGCAACTAGGCTCCAGATTGACAATGGGCTGTCAATTGTAATCATTTGTATTAGCCAGCTGAGTATTTGAACGTGACATTCAGAGAGTACAAGTTCACTAGTACCAGAAAAATGTTCTCAAATTACAACATCAACTCACACTTCTAGAGTGCTTTATAGTTACAAAGGACTTTACCCACAGGTATTTCCTGAAGTAGTTAATATGGGGATAACAGTTCTCATATTAATAATTTTCAATTCTTATAAATGAGGAAACTGGAACTCAGAGAAGGACCAGTGACTTTTCAGAGGCAGGACTTTTCAGAGAGACAGGACTCAAAAAACAATGATCTTGTTTCCAAATCCAACTATCTTTCCCCAGCTGCCATATTGCCTCCCATGACATCTTGATTGCTAGAATTTATGTTTTACAAAACACACTTTACATATTCTGAGCATTTCAAAAGTCTGTTAAAAACTTAATAATGACTTAAAAAGACTTTGGGGACACTATATTTTTGCATTAATATAGCTCTTTAAAATATAGTACTTTAAATAGTACTGTCCAATATTAGATCATTTTATGCTCACAACAATCATTGGAAATAGATGAAACTATTCTTATTTTACAGATGAGGAAACTGAGGCAGACAGATTTTCTCAGAGTTCAGACCTTCTTAGCTTTATGTATACTTATATGTATGTACTCTTTCATTTGATGCTCAAAACAAACTAGAGATAGCTAAAATGAGTATCAGTATTATCATTCCTATTTTATAGATAAGAAAAGAGACCCAGAAAGGTCAAATGATTTGAATCTAGGTCTTCTAGACTATTCATTCAACAAAACAATAATGTAGGGTTTTTTTTTTTTTTTTTTGACTAGGTGAAAAAGGAGATTCTTTGCCTCAATTGCTACCTAACCTTAATCAGTGAATGGGTGTGGTCTCAGTCAAACTGAGACCATTTGAAGGCCTTAGCTTAAAAAGGTCAAGGTATCCAGAGCCATCTTCAGTTGTCCTGATCTACATTTGGCCACTAAACCCAGATGGCTCCTGAGCTGAAAGTGGGACAGGTGACCTTGCCCAGCCCTCCCTCATTTAAATCCAATTCACTTACATGTCACAGTATCATCTCCCTGATCTCATTTAAAAATGAAGGTCAAACAACAACGAACCAAGCCCTGATTTATTGTATTTGCTGATTTGAAGTGTAAATGATTACACTTAAAATTTAACAATTAATTGTAGAAAGCTGGTCTGAGCTGATTCTAGCATATGACCAAAACCATAAAAAGAAGATGATTCTCTCTGTTTCCCCCTTTAGCTTCACAAGTAGTCCAAATACTTTCAGAAAACATTAGTGACTCTAGGAGGAATAAACTTCACCATGCCATAATTAAGTTTCCCATACTGGCCAAGTCCACCATGAAGACTGAACAACAACTTAACATTCATTGAGGATATAAAAACCAATGAAGATCAGATCAAACAGGCTTTTAGGGGCTGCATGATATCTACAGGGTCAATATCAACACCCTAATCTAGCCTGACAGAGGGAGAGAACAAGGCTTAATTTATTGTATATTGTGTGGTTGTCAGGAATATTGCTAAGCCCAATAATGGTATAAATACGCACGTATATATTGGATTTAACTACATATATTTCTACCATGTAAACATTCATTGGGCTACTTGCCATTTAGGGGAGGGCATGGGGAAGGGGGGTGGAATTGGAACACAAGATTTTGCAAAGGCTAATATTAAAGAATTGTTCATGCATATATTGTGAAAAATAAAAAGCTTTAATAAAAAATATTGCTAAGCAATGCCTTGCTAGAATATTCCATAAATAATAAGGCTTTCCATGATTTAAAAAATGGGGGAAAATGAATTTTCTTTTGTTAATTTTAAATAAATAGGGAAATTTGTCCTTCCACATGTGAGATTCCATATTCTTTGTATAATCCCTTATTTCCTTGTTAGAGGAGAATAATATCGATCATCTGTGGAGGATGAAATGTAAAGAGCCTTGACTTTGTAATCAGAAAGACCAGGAGTTAACATCTAGCTCTCTTTACTAGCTGTTCCCCCTCTCTGGGTTTCAGTTTTCTCCTTTGCAAAATGAAAGGATTGTATTAAATGGTTCTTTCCAATTCTAACATGTTATGAATTTGTGATGATGCAAGTTCCTTTATGAGGCTGGGCATTGAATGGGATCAATGTAGCCAACTAGTGGCCTATAGGAATTCTACCCAAGAAATGAATGAACTGTGCCAGTATAATAAAACCTTTGAGGAGTCAGAAGTCTAGGGTTTGAATTAGATAGGAAACAAATGCATACAAGTGTATTTCCTGAATATAAGAGAGTATTTGGAACAGATGAGAATTGGTCTAATTTGTCTTGAAGAAGGTATGTAGAAGAATAGGAAAAAGTGTGGACTTTTTGTTGGGAGAGGCCTGGGTTAAGATCTCAGTTCCTCCTCAGCTATGTGTTTCTTGGCAAATAATGTAAGTTCTAGGGGCCTCAATTTCCTCATAAAATGTACATTCTAATAACTATAATACCTCTCTCACTAGGGTTATTATGGGAATCAAGTGGGATAATTTATATTAGATGTATTGTAAACTGAAAGAATAAATATTAGCTACTATTATTTTAATTTGATACTATTTAATATGTACTATTTAATTTGGTACTATTCATTTAGTGACTAATGATAATGACAACTGACATTTATATAATATTCTAAAGTTTGCAAACCACTTTAGAGAAAAGAAGTTTTCAACAAGGTTCTTCAGGGCACTGAACTTGGTAATTTGACATCTCTTGGTGAATTGCATCTCTTTCTCCACACAGCCAACAAACTGTCTTTAAAAAATATTAGCAAAACCATTTTTGGATGAGGTCCATAAAATCTTGGTGGCAGTATTAGAAATAGAGAAAAGAATAACAATCATAGTTATAATAAGTTTATAATAACTCGCTTTTTGTAATGAGTAGTCTATAGTCTGTAGACACTTTCTTGATACCTGTCAGACAGTTTGAGCAAATATGAGAAAAATGAGGTTGAGAGAGATTATGTGAGCTCCAAGGTCACATAGGTGATCCAAATATCAATCCTCCCAAAAATGTCTTCTGAGGTTCCCTCTAATGAAAGATTTATAGAATCAAAGACCCAAAGATAGAAAGGACCATAGAGGACTAACCCCCTAATGAAAAACTAAATAAGTATTTCCCAATAAGAGCTCATCCAGTTATTGGGTGAAGATTTCTGGTAATGAAGATTTCTGGTACTACTTTAACTGGAAGCTGATTTCCTTTTTTTTTTTTTTTGAAAGCTTTAAGTAATAAAATTTTCTTTCTAACATATCAGTTTTCTTTATAATTAATGGAAATCTATTTTTCTGTAACTGAGAAGAAAGAATCTCATAATTTTTTTTTTTTGCCTGACAGCCCTCAAATATATTCAATCATCCTCTCTTTCTGCTTCAAAAAACACACATAGACACATACACAGTTGAGATTATACACATTAGTAGTAGCTTACACTTATAATATGTTTTAAGGTAGATAAGGGCTTCTTAAACTTTTTTTACTTGCAATTCCTTTTTGCCCAAGGAATTTTTATGTGACCCCAGCTTGAATCTGAGTTGTATTCTGGTAGTATTTGTGCATTGCATGATGTGTGTTCAGAACCAAGGCTACAGTAAAGTTGTGTGATACAACATTGGCAAATGCTGTCAGAAACACTTTGGATTCATTATGCATTTGATTTTGAATTAATTTTTAGTTGTTGCATTAAGAAAACTTTTATTGTCACCAACTTTTTTGTAACCTCCCCTTATTCAGTATTGGTTTAAGAAACTTTGGTAGAGATAATGCTTTTCTCCCAGCAGTCCTATCAGGTAGCTATTTTATTTTTCCCATTTCATAGAAGAGGGCATGAGAATTTAAGAGATCAAATAATTGTTCGCTAAATTAATAAATATCAGGAGAAGAATTTGAACCTACATGAGGCTATGCCTATTCCCTTTCCACTATAGTAAGCTTCCTCTCATGTTACCAAAATTTATCAGAGACCTGGAGTGCTTCCTGTGAATGGTTGACAATGCTATTCACCTTGAAACACCAAATTTTTAGATTTAAAGTCAACAGAGTCAGCTCTGAGTATCTGTTAGTGTGTTCAGCATGGGTATAAGATCCCATGCAGAATATGAGACAATGACCAAATCCCTGTCCTAGCTATAGAGGCAACACTAATACGTGGGGAACAATTAGAGGGAAAAAGACAGGACAATACTTGAGAGAGTACAGGTTCACTGCACAATTTTACTTTGGCTTCTGAAGCCAGCTTTTTGAGTCTGAAACATATTTACTTGGTGAAGTTGGAGATATTTAAAGTAGAAAAATTCAATCATTAAACAACCTACCCTCATCGAATATTTCTAGTAAGTCTTCCCTTAGGGAAAGTTGTTCTATCTTGTCTCTCTGCCATGTGTTCTCTAATCCTGCCAGATTATAGGTGTTATTATCCCTTTTTGTACCTTTGCTCACACTATTTCTTTTATGTGGAACGTCCTTTGTAATCTCCATGTTTTGTTGTAGTTAAGTTGTTTTAGTTGTGTTCCACTCTTTCTGGTCCCATTTGGGGTTTTCTTGGCAAAGATACTGGAATGGTTTGCCATTTCCTTCTCTAGCTCATTTTGCAGGTGAGGAATTGAAGCAAATAGGGTTAAATGACTTGGGCAGGGTCACACAGCTGGTAAGTAGCCAAGGCCAGATTTGAATTCATGAAAATGAGTCTTTCTCACTCCACGCCTGGGCACTACCCACTGTGTCACCTATCTGCCTCTTAACTTCCATGTTTACTGAATTATTACTCACAATTTAAGCCTAACAATACCACTTCCACTAAAAATCTTACTGATTGTACTAGTCAGTGATAATTTTGCTCTGTTGAAGGTTCAAGCAAAGAGCTCTTTGAGGTTAGATTGATTAAAAATAAAAAAAAAGTTGTCACTCACTATTACAATCTCATTGAAGCTGGTTATTTCCTCCAACATTTTAGATTTTAAACTATATATATTTTCTCATCCTGTGCTCTTAAAAGACCAAATGAGGGAAAAAGAAAATGGAAGTGAATGAATAAAAAATCTTCATAGGATTTTAGAGGAAGAAATCAAATGTTGCTAATGTATTTTATGAGTTTAGTTTTTTAGAATAATCTTCTCTCTAGTCCTCATTCATACACATATATTCTACTTCTATGTCTTTGTGCTGGCCTTCCTACAAATGCTTCATTATTGGTCTTCTGATATTGTCTTGAATCATTGTATTGTTGAGAAAAGCTAAGTCACTCACAGTTCTACATCATACAATATTATGTTACTATGTATAATGTTCTCCTGGTTCTACTCACTTCACTTTGCATCAGTTCATATAAGTCTTTCCTGATTGTAATTTCTATATCAAATTATATTAAAAACAATATTCTATTACAACTACATACCACAGCTTCTTTAGTCACTCCCCAATTGATGGGCATCCCTCTGACTTCCAATTCTTAACCATCACAAAAAAGTTACTATACATGTTTTTTTTTTTTTTTTTGTATAAATAGGTCCCTTCTCCCTTTTTAAAATGTATCTGTATATAGACCTAGCAGTGGTATTACTGGATCAAAGGGTATTCAGTTTTATAGCTCTTTGGGCATAGTTCTAGTTGTTCTCCAGAATAGCTGGATCAGTTTACAACTCGATTGACAATGTGTTAATATCCCAGTTTTCCCACATGCTTTCCAAAATCCAACCCCCATCTCCATCTTCCTCTCCATTATAATAGTTTTTTTCATGCCTCTTTTATTTAGAATAAATTACTCTATTCCATCATCTCTCTCCTCTTTCTTCCAGTGCAATTTACTTTTTCACCACTTTATTTTGTTTTTTAGGATAGCATCCCATCAAAGTCATCTTATATCCACTCCCTCTGTTTATATATACTTCCAATTGCTCTTATAGTAATAATGTTCTTAAGAGTTAAACATATTATTTTGCCACATAGAAATATAAAGTATAGCTTTATTTGAATTTTGTACATTTTCTCTTTCTTATTTCATTTTTAACCCTTTATGTTTCCTTTGAGTCTTATATTTGGAGATAAAATCTTTTATTTTTAATAAGGAACGCTTGAAAGTACTTTATTTCATCAAATATCCATTTTTCCTAAAACATTACATTCACTTTTTCTGGATAGGTGATTCTTGTTGTAATCCTAACTCCTTTGCTTTCCAGTATCATATTCCAACTTTTCTGATTTTTTTTTTTAACATGGAAGCTGCCAAATTTTATGTAATCCTGACTATACTTCCATGCTTCTTTTTTGGCTGCTTGCAGTATTTTTTCCTTGATCTGTGAACTCTGGAATTTGGCTCTAATGTTCTTGGGAGTTTTCATTTTGGAATTTTTTCATATGGTGATCAGTGGATTCTTTTAATTAGATCTGTTTGTGCTTTTGCTTTGTTTGAGATCGTGATTGCTATACCTTCTTTCTTTGCTCCAGCTGAAGCATAACAAATTCTGTTACTGCTCCTTACCTTTATCCTGTATGTATCTCTCTGCTTCAAAAGAATTTCTTGTAAACAAGATATTGTAGAATTATGGTCTTTAATCCATTTCTCTTTTATGGGTGAATTCATCATATTAACTTTTATAGTTATGACAACTAACGTTATTTCCTTACATGTTATTTTCTCCTTCTTTATCTGTCCCCACCCCTTACCTCTCTATCCTTTGCCTTTTCGCAAATATTTTTACTTCTCTTTATCATCTTCCCCAATCCACTCTCCATTTTATCAGCCCCTACTCCTACCTTCTATTATCCTTTTTTACTTCCTTATGGGGTAAGTTAGATTTTTTTGGTGTCTAACTGTGTGTATATGTAATTCTCTCTCTGAGCCATTTTTGATGAGAACGTGATTTAAGTTTATTTTAAAGATGACTTTGCTCATTAATATCAAGAGTGGCATAAAACAGATGAATTGTTTGCAAAAAGATTTTCAACACTGTCATGGAGAGCATCTTGAACTAAAACATAAGAGAATTCTCAAGAGATAGTATGACTGTGTAGATCTTCCTATTTGCAGAAAGTGAACTGATTATGTCAAGCCCTGGACAATTACAGAATGGCAACTAGTGTCACTGAAAAGATTGTGGTCTGACTATTCATCCAAAACAACAACAGCGAAGTGGAATGAAGAATATCCAGACTATGATATTCAGTAGGATGGAAAACTCATAAAGTTGTTCCAACAGTGCATAGACAACTCTTCCATTTTTTTAACCATTGATATTTTTGATAGCGAGTGATTTTAAAATGTAATTTGATATCTGGTAATGCTATATTTCCTTCACTTGTACTTTGTATAGCTATTACCCTTGAAATCTAGATCTTAATTCTTTAAAATGAATCTTATTTTGTTGTTGTTGTTGTATAAAATTTTCCCTTGGTTGTATAAAATTGTATAAAATATTTGTTATTGTTATATAAAATTTTCTCTTGATTATTTGAATACTATTGCACTAAATTTTTAAATTAGGGCAACTAGGTAGCATTGGGTCTGTAGGCAGGAAGAAAGAATTTATATCTGGCTTCAGACACTAGCTTTATGACTCTGGGCAAGATATTTAACTCTGACTCAGTTTCTTCATCTGTGAAAAGAGCTGGAGAAAGAAATGGAAAATCACTTTATTACCTTTATCAAGCAAACCTCAAATGGGTCATAAAGAATTGCACATGACTGAAAAAAATAACTAAACAATAAGATCTGTAAATTAGGCTAGTACCATTATTTTTATTAGTTTTGGATAACTTTGACATGAACAGTAACTATGTTTCAATAATACTTTATTACTAAGGATTTTTGAAATTTTACAGTATTTATATAAAACTTGGCAACTTAATTCCAGACATATTTTGAATTTTATAGTTATTTTGAATACTGAATACTGAAATGAATATATTTTCATTTCTTCCTGTTTTTTGATACTATGTAAATATACTAATTATTTTTATGGATTTATTTTGCATACATATTTTACTGAATCTATCATATATCTTTTTTAGTTTCTTCACTGGTTCTCAAGTATTATACATTATTACTTAATCTGCGCATAGAGATAACTTCGTCTCCTCTTTGTCAATGCTTATACTTTTAAATTTGTTGTCTCATATAATTGCTATTTTTAACCTAAACATAAATGCATTTAAAAACAGTGAGGAGAGGGAATCTCTTTGCTTTATTTCTGTTTTACCTGAGAAAATTTTTACTGCTGTAGATAATGCCAAATTCTACTCTTTAGAAAAGTTTAAAAAATTTTTTATTTTCCCCCAGTCACATTTTTATTATATAATATTCTCCTAAAATACCTTTAAGAAAAATGCATCAGTCTATATTAAGGCACACTAATTCTTTCTTTGGGTATGAATAGGATTTTACATCATAAGTCTTTCAGTAGTTGTGGATCATTGTAATGTTGAAAATTGCAAAGTCATTCACAGCTGATCATCTCAGAGTATTGCTATTAATTTTTACACTTCACATTTCACTTTTCTTGAGTTCATGGAGGACTTTCCAGGTTTCTCTGAGAGCAATCTACTCATCATTTCCTGTAGAACAATAATATTCCATCATAATCACATACCACAGTATATTCAGCCATTCCCCAATTGATGGGCATCCTTTCACTTTTCAATATTTTTGCCCTGAGAGGAGAGCTCCTATAAATGTTTTTGTTCAAATAAGTCCTTTTTCTGTTAAAAATTTTTCTTTGAGATTTATACTTAGTAGTGCTGTTGTTGGATTAAAGAATATGCATTATTTTATAGCCCTTTTGGCATAGTTTATATCTTTTGATCATTTATCAATTGAGTCATGGCTCTTATTTTTTTTATCAATTTGACTCAGTTCCCTTTATGTTTGAGAAATGATACCTTATCAGAGAAACTTGCTGCAAAATTCTTTTTACAATTACTGTCGGTAACTGCATAGAAAAATGTTTTTGATCAAATTACAAGACTTTAAAAATTCTTATATAGTTAAGGTTTTTTTTTAAAATAACTTGATTATAGTACATAATATTACCATATTTTCCTTAAAATATCTTTTTAAAAAAATTTGTTTTAGAGATCATTCTTTGCTTTCTCTCCCTAAATTGAGCACAAAGAGTATATATTCCTCACAAAAATTTAGTAAAATAATATCTATCAAAAGGTTTAGTGGAGCAATGTCTGTCTACTTTTAAGAATAAATTTTTATGGCATTGTTATTAATTACTCTTTAAATATTTGTTAAATTTTTAAAAAACTTCACCTTGCCTAAGAATTTTTTCTTCAGTTTTTTGCTTAATGTATTGAGTAAGAACCAGGCTGATGCTAGACTGGTCTGGTAGTTCAGGTCTAGGACTGGAACAATATGAGCCACTTGTAGAGTACCTGATATTTAATTTCTCCCCCTACTCATGAAAAAGCTTTAAATAAGCTCTTTAAAAAAATTAAAACCACAAAATATGTTATGGAAAAGCCACTTGGCAAAGATATAACATCAATTCAGATAGGTGTCTTCCTCCCTACCCCCCTTTTCATATGGAAATTATTTGTGGGTCAGATGGAGCACATGGGTGTGATAATTCCTATGGCAGGGGGTCACCCCTATCAAGTCTAAAGGTCATTGCCTTTTCATCATTGGCGTTTTTTACATCTTAGGTGACTGGGGAGGTCTTAATTCAGGTCTTAGCTTCCTAGACTAATTAAGTCTCAGAGATGGTTTCTTTTCTTTTTCTTTTTTTTTCTTTTCAGTGTGTATGGACTGAGGAGAATCTAGATTAGCTCACATGGCAGGGAAATTAGTATATCCTGTTCCAATCACATATGGCTTATTCAATTTTTTATTTTTGAGATTCAAGGTCTATTTCTTGTTTTGTCTGTCAGTTTGTGCATTTTAAATTTATGTAGAATATCATCCATTTCCTTTGAATTCTCAGTTTTGCAAGCAAATACTTGTACATGATTCTTTTCTATTCATAAATTTACCACATTAATTTTTTTTATTTTGGTATTTTGATTGTTTTTCTTTTTCTTGATCAAGTTAGCTCATGTTTTATTGATTTTATTGAACTGTTTTTGTTTTTGTTATTTATCTATATTCCCCTAATTTTTGAGATTTCACTTTAAACTTGTTTCTATTGCAATTATTTTATTTTCTTGTCTTTTAAATTGTACTTTCAGGTCACTGGTTTTTCTTCTTTCTATTTTGTAAATGTAAGATTTGAAATATAAAATTTCCCAATAACTGTTTTAATTGCATTGCATAAATATTTCTATCTTGTCTTATTGTTTTATTTATCTTTAACAAGATCATTGCTTTTGTAATTTTTTCTTTGATCAGATCAGTATTCAGCCTGTTATTACTTAGTTTTTATTTTATATATGCTTTTTTCTCAATATTAATTAATATTCATTACATTATAGTCTGTAAGAAATACATTTATTGCTTCTATCTGTATTCGTTTTTGATGTTTTATGACATAGGTCATAATATGTAACCAATTTTTGCAAAGATTTATTGGATACTGAGACACATGCATATTCTCTAACATTCTCATTTAGAAGTTGCAGTAATAAAGTCATGTGATTTTTTTCAACAGTCTGTCCAGCTGTATATTTTCCCTCTTGCTTACTTTTGAATTTATGTATTTATGAGAGAAGAATATTAAAATCTATTATTTTGGTTTTCCTATTAGTTACTTTTTGCCTAGTTTTTCTTTTAAGAAAAATGACATTTTGTGGGGTTCAATCTATATCTATACATCCACACATATACATATATATTATAATGTTATTTTTTTCATTGATGGAGCCTTCAAGCATAATGTAGTTTTCTGTCTTTCTACATGATTTTTTGTTCCTGCCTTAGTTGAGATTATTATTGTAACTCCTTCTACATTAGAAATTCCTGTGAAATATTAGTTATTTTTATCTTCCCTTTAAAAAAAACTACGTATCTATGTTTTTGTATGCATTATTTGATGTCACAGAATAGATGACAATATTATAACCATATATATGTGATAAAGGTCATGAGCCCCTTTTTCCATCTCTATCAAGCAGAATGCTAACCAAGGATCAAAAAATATTCCTAAAACAGTATTTGAATTGCAGAAAGAAGTACTATACTAACCTCACCAACCAACCCCATATCTCTATTATCAGCATCAAAAAGATTCTAGAACAAAAAATAACTCTCTCGTTTCTTCCCTCTCCCCTCCTCTTCCATTTACTTAGAGATCTGGCAGGGATTAAAGATGGATGCCACCTTTGAAATCAATCTAGAAAAGAAACAAATTTAGGATTTTAAAAGTTCATTTAGCACTCAATGAGGTCTGCTTCTTGATGATAAGACAAATTTAACAAACCCCCTCCCCCAAACAATGTCATAGTATTTAACCAATTTTTGCAAAGATTTTATTGGATACTGAGATGTGTATATTCTCTGAGATTCTCATTTAGAAGTTGCAGTAATAAAATCATGTATGATAGTATGAAATTTAGCTCAGTCTTGTGAGGTGCTAGAAGAACAGATAGGTCCTTTAATCAAAAAAGATGAAGAAAAGATGGTCATAAGAAAGGAGTCTATCTACAATATCATTTCCTTCAGTTTAAGGAGTATAGGATTATTGGTAAGTACTAACATGTTTTATTTGAATATTCTAGTGCAACATCTAGGGCAACATCAGCAAGGTTATTCTGGTAATCCTTAGCTACAGAGAATCCTAATTAGTGGTTTAGTCATTGAATTTTTAGCTTCCAACAACCTGGTAACCCACAGGATTAGCCAAAGAATCAATAAAACTAATAAGCCATTTTCTAACTTTACACAAGAAAGGCCAAAGCCTATTCTACCAGGAAGACCACCTTGTCCTCTACTTCCAAGGACCCACTAAAACCTATCTAAGCTTGGTGGAGAACCATATGCCATATGCCATGCCCACAGTGGAGGGAATTGTTTACAAACCAAGAACTAGGGGCTTCTAAAGTGTTCAGATCCTGGAAAAGAGCCACTCAAGTGGCCAAATCTGACAATGGTGCTCAATGAATAAAAGATCTTCCAATATTGTGGGACGAGCTGACCAAAAAGAGTTTGAACTAGAACCAACCCTCAAAAATCCATACACATTCAATCTATATAAGGCTGATCTTTGACTAAAATAAGGGCACATATTTCTGACTCTTCTTCCACTATTACTCAGATTATGGTCTTTGCCGTCAGTAAGCATAATATGTAATGGAGATAACCTGGAACCTTTCCCAGTAAGATCAGGAGTGAAACAAAGTTGCCCAATATCACCATTACTATTCAATATTGTATTAGAAACGCTAGCCTCTACAATAAGAGTCGAGAAAGAGATTAAAGGAATAAGAGGAGCTAATGAGGAAATCAAACTGTCACTCTTTGCAGATGATAGGATGGTATACTCAGAAAACCCCAGAGATTCTAATAAAAAGCTATTAGAAATAATTCAGAATTTTAGCAAAGTTGCTGGATACAAAATAAATCCACATAAATCATCAGCATTTTTATACATCACCAACAAAATGCAACAGCAAGAGATACAAAGAGAAATTCCATTCCAAACAAATGTTGAGAGTATAAAATATTTGGGAATCCATTTACCAAAGAAAAGTCAGGAATTATATGAGCAAAATTATGAAACACTTGCCACAAAAATAAAGTCAGATTTAAATAATTGGAAAGACATTCAGTGCTCTTGGATAGGCTGAGCGAATATAATAAAGATGACAGTACTCCCAAAACTAATCTATTTATTTAGTACTATACCAATCAGACTCCTAAGAAACTATTTTAATGACCTAGAAAAAATAACAACAAAATTGATATGGAAGAATAAAAGGTCGAGAATTTCAAGGGAACTAATGAAAAAAAGTCAGATGAAGGAGGTCTAGATGTACCTGATCTAAAGCTATATTATATAGCAGCAGTCGCCAAAACCATTTGGTACTGGCTAAGAAATAGACCGGTAGATCAGTGGAACAGATTAGATACAAAGGACAAAAAAGGGTACATCTATAGCAATAGTGTTTGACAAACCCAAAGATACCAACATTAGGGATAAAAATTCATTATTTGGAAAAAACTGTTGGGAAAACTGGAAATTAGTATGGCAAAAATTAGATATGGATCCACACTTAACACCATATACCAAGATAAGATCAAAATGGGTCCATGATTTAGGCATAAAGAATGAGATCATAAATAGATTAGAGGAACAGAGAATAGTCTACCTCTCAGACCTGTGGAGGAGGAAGGAATTTATGACCAGAGGAGAACTAGAGATCATTACTGATCACAAAATAGAAGATTTTGATTACATCAAACTAAAAAGTTTCTGTACAAACAATACTAATGCAAACAAGATTAGAAGGGAAGTAACAAATTGGGAAAATAGTTTTACAGTTAAAGGTTCTGATAAAGGTCTCATTTCCAAAATATATAGAGAACTGACCCTAATTTATAAGAAATCAAACCATTCTTCAACTAATAAATGGTCAAAGGATATGAACAGACAATTCTCAGATGATGAAATTGAAACCATATCCACTCATATGAAAGAGTGTTCCAAATCACTACTGATCAGAGAAATGCAAATTAAGACAACTCTGAGATACCACTACACACCTGTCAGATTGTCTAAGATGACAGGAACAAATAATGATGAATGTTGGAGGGGATGTGGGAAAACTGGGACACTGATACATTGTTGGTGGAGTTGTGAAAAAATCCGGCCATTCTGGAGAGCAATCTGGAATTATGCCCAAAAAGTTATCAAACTGTGCATACCCTTTGATCCAGCAGTGCTGCTATTGGGCTTATATCCCAAAGAAATACTAAAGAGGGGAAAGGGACCTGTATGTGCCAAAATGTTTGTGGCAGCTCTTTTTGTAGTGGCTAGAAGCTGGAAGATGAATGGATGTCCATCAGTTGGAGAATGGTTGGGTAAATTATGGTATATGAAGACTATGGAATATTATCGCTCTGTAAGAAATGACCAGCAGGACGAATACAGAGAGGTTTGGAGAGACTTACATGAACTGATGCTGAGTGAAATGAACAGAACCAGAAGATCACTGTACACTTCAACAACAATACTGTATGAAGATGTGTTCTGATGGAAGTGGAAATCTTCAACATAAAGAAGATCCAATTCACTTCCAGTTGATCAATGATGGACAGAAATAACTACACCCAGAGAAGGAACACTGGGAAGTGAATGTAAATTGTTAGCACTACTGTCTATCTACCCAGGTTACTTATACCTTCGGAATCTAATACTTAATGTACAACAAGAAAATTGGATTTACACACATATATTATATCTAGGTTATACTGTAACACATGTAAAATGTATGGAATTGCCTATCATCTAGGAGAGGGAGTAGAGGGAGGGAGGGGAAAATTTGGAAAAATGAATACAAGGGATAATGTTATAAAAAATTACTCATGCATATATAATGTCAAAACATTTATATTATAATAAATATAATTAAAATGAACAACAACAACAACAAAAACCCAACAGATTATGGTCTTTGTTGCTTATATGGTAGCTCTCCTTAAACTTATTAAATCCATAGAAGTTTCTTTTCTCGCCTTGGTTGGATCCCCAGGGATAACAATCAGCCTGTGTCCAAGAGATCCCTAAAGGTACAAACTCCATTTCCCATTCAATAAAATTACCTTGTCATTAAAGCCAAAAATTCTTCATTATTCTGAAAGTAAAAACTGAATGGGTTTGAGAAGATTATTCTCAATTCTGATAAAGGTGAGCTGATAGAGTTGCCAGGACTAAAGGCCTTATCACACCATCCTCTTTTCCTAGTTTTCCTAACCAGAGTGCTAATGGAATTGCCATCAATATTCTTCTTTTCAACTCTGGTTTAGAAACCAGTTTTAGAAAACAAATAATTTCTGTCTATATAAGGCTACTTATTTCTTTTTCCTTTTTTCCTTTTAGGGGAGGCCACTGAGAAAGCAACTTCATTGGGATCTGTTTAATATCAAGAAGGCCAATCCTATATCAATCATATACTCTCTAGGTCCCTATGGGAAGAGAGGTACTGGAATAAGATAAATGGGAGCATTTGATGTAGAGGAATTCATCTTCTCTGGCTCCTGTTCTCTTACAGAACCTACTCTCCAATATCTTTAATTTTTTGGGGGTGGCAACAAAATCAGATTGGGGTGAGCAAATGACCATTCCCCTCCCCACCCCCATTACTCTTTCCCTTTCTCCTTCATTTGTGCAATAACAAGGTCCACTAATAAGCACTCCACCATCTGTACAGGCAAAGCTAATGAGGTCTCACTCAACTTCTCTCCAATCAATTCATCAGCCAGCTTCTTAATATCAATTAGCAATGATGAAAGAATGGTGAAACAGATGGTGATTTTGTCCCCTGCTCCTTCCATTAACAAGCTTAGTTGACCAAATCTTCTAAGTTTTTAGGGGCTGTAAACTCTCCTATTTATGGAATTTATTTCACACAGCCCACAATTTCTGCACTATTGAATGAGAAGGAGCAGTGTAATCAGAGTATACCACCCTTCATTTCTCATCACCACTATCACTCCTCCCAGCAAACAATGTGCTCAGCATCAGTCTTACTAACTGTTGTCTATCACGCCAAATGGCTAAGATCAGGCCAAAGTTCCTTATGTGAGGTCAGGATCTGGAAACATGAATCCATGAAATAGAACTAACAAACCAAAACTTTTACTAAATATAACCACTTATCAAATTATCAAATACACAGACGTTGCAGGTTCTATTCGTCAAAAATGCTCTAAGGTTGACTAAAAACAAGCAAAAAATCAAAACTCAACAACAACTTCCCTTATAGAAATAAAAAAGTCTATCAGGTCTGAAGAGCTATATAGCTTCTTCTCCTTATTGATTGATAAAGGATTCATCTAAGTGGATCACAGTATGCTTAACCAGTCTCAGCTATGAATCTCTATGATTGATAGCTATGAAAATGCTTTAAAGCAGGAAGCAGAGTCAGTTCCTAGGCTTGGGAAGAATGAGTAACTCCCCTCCCCAAATCTACTCCCAGAAATTGGGCATTAGACAATGAGGTGTAATATAATCTATGTCCAAGGAATCTGATCTTATTTTTATTTTTTTTTTCATTTTTTTCAAGATGTAGAGCTTCATGTTGGAGAAGATCATGTCCTAAGCTGTACAACCTGCTCTCTTCAGAAGTTTGTTTCATACCTCACCTCTTACTTCCTCTCACCTATATGGGTTTGTTGTTTGTCCTTCATTCTGGAAGAGGATCATGACATGCAAGTGAATTGAATTTGAGTGAAAGGAGGCTGTTAAAGATCACCTACCTCACTTCCCTCTCCAGAGCCATCTGGGTTTAGTAGCAAGATATAGATGATACTGGCGATGGCCCTGATGAATGGGAGACCTTGGTCTTTTTAAGCTAAGGTCTTTAGCAGGTCTCAGTTTGACTGAGGCCACATCGTTCAGTGATTAAGGCTAGGTAGAAACTGAGGCAAAGAATCTCCTCTTTCACCTCGTCCCCCCAAAAAAAAATTCTAAATGAATGAATGAATCTTGGAGGAGAAGACTCTCAGGGCTTCTGGCCAAAGCAAAAATGACTGCTATACCTGCAATCTGAGTCAATCAGGACCCAAATAGTGATCAAATGTCAGATCATCTTCACTCTATCTTCAAGTATTTTCTCCTTAATCTCTCAGCATTTTTAGAGGAGGGGGAGAAATTGAAAGATTTTTATCTACCTCTTTTCTTAACTCTTGCTGAGCCTTCTGAGTCCATGTCCCACATTGCCCTTTCTGGAAGAATTCCTCTTTATTATTATACAATCTAATTTTTTAAATTTACTAATAAAGAAATGAGATTTTCCAAATATTAATTTTTCTTCCTTCTATTTTCTTAATTTTCCCATTAATTCTTTAGATTCATTAGTCCCTAGAGGTCCTCTGTCTTTTCATTTCTCTCAAGGTGTGAATTTTTTTTTTCTTGAAGAAAATCAACATCAAACAGAAAAGCTATTTTACCTGCCTTGGCCAGCCTTACCTGGAGTATGCATATTTGATTTCTCAATCTTTTGCTGTGTATGTGAAAAAAAAATTAACTTTCTTCTATTTGACCAGTTTGCCTGTTGAATATCCTGATCATCTATGAATTTTTTTTGAAAGAATGGCAAAATTTCTTTCCTTTTGTTGAATGTTCCAATATTTTATTTGCTGTTTAGTCTAATTTTTGTTTAGTATACTATTTTGGGAGTTACAATTGGTCTTTTGTACTTTTAAGAATGTCACTTTTTTTCTTTTGATTTTTTCGTAAACAGAGTAATCCTGCAATATTCTGATGGATACTTTGGATTGTTCCAAGGTTTCTTCCTTCTTTCCTGCAAAGTTTATTGTATTATGTTATAATTCAAAATATTAGATATAATGTTTACTGGTGAGTTGAATATGGACTTTCTATTTTATTCTGTATAATCTTGAACTGACATTGCCATCTGTTTCCATTATTTTTGTAGAATGTTCTTACATAATATCCTGAATTATGGTTTTAAAGTTTTCTTTTTATGATACTTTTTTTGGGCAAGACATATTACTTCTATTATCCTTACATCCTATTTTCAGGTTCAGCATTGTTATTTTGTTGTCATGTGTTATCTGATTTTGTTCAATTAATTTTCCTTCTGCCTCTGAATTTTTTTTTTGTTCTGATCCAGTCATTTTCATTTTAAAATTATCATTTTGGAGATGTTTCTGTACTTCCTCCTTCTGTTGATTTCTTCCTTGAGAACCCCATTTTTTTCTTTTTGTTTCTCTGATAGCTTCACTTACTTCTTTACTTTTCTGAACCATTTGAGAGATTTTTGGAGTTACTCCACTGTCACTTCAGGAGACTTGCTGAATTTGATGTAATACTTTTGCCTTCCTCATTTTGTATCTCTTTGTATTCAATTACTTGTTCATTAAAATCACTCTTTCCTTTAGATGTTCACTCATTTCCCTCCTTCAATCAGCTTCTATATATCTATTTCAGTTACTCTGCTCATCTTTCTATGATGTTCTTGCTATAAGCTTCTTTCCATAAATCCTTTCCTTTCTGTAAATCCAACATTATTCTACTCCTCCTTCAATACTTATTGTCTATTCTTTGTCCTATCAGACTCTTGGGATGGCGAAATATCTTTGGCCCTTGAGGTATGAGGGTGAACCTTTGGGATATTATTATAGGGAAACTACAAGAAGCCTCTTACAGAGGCTTGTAATCTTTCTCTTTGATGTTCCACATTTCTCTCTGAGAATAACTTTCTTCATATTGCACTTTGCAAAATGCAAAGTTAGGAACTATATAGAAATTCATCTAAAAAAAGATTAGAAGAGGATTTGTTTGTGAGTTTTAGTGGCCCACAAGCTTATTATATGTAAAGTATGTGAGATGAAAGATAAAAAATGATCAAATAAACATAGCATAGTTGAAAAGCAGAAAATTTATAGTCATAATGTACATTTCCCTTGTTTGACTTTGTTTGGAGTATTGTCTTCAGGATTAGGTGTCACATTAAAAAAACAAACAAACTGAAAATCTGGGGAGTGTCCAGAAAAGAATGACTAGGATGAAGAAGGCTCTTGAAGATATGGCATGTGAGGATCATTTGGATTGCTTCAAAAAATCAGGGATATTTAGCTTGGTAAAAAGAATATGCACCATTACAGTTCTCATTATTTGAAGGTGTACATGAAGGATAACTCTTTGTCTGCTTGGCTCAAGAAATCAGAACTAGTTACAATGACTGAAAATTGCAGAGCTGCAGATTTACTCTTCATGTATGGAAAAAAAGCTTCGTAACAATTTGACACAACTAAAGATAATGTGGGTTGCTCTCCTGGATATTAGGTTCCCTCTTTACTAAAGGCTTATAAATGAAGATTGGGTGGCCAGTTGTGGAAGATATTATTAAGCAGTTTCTTAGTAAGCTATGGATTGAATTAGAGGGTCTCGGTGGTCTTTTCTAAGTCTGAAATTTTGTGATTCTGTCTCAGGAAAAAGTCCTGCCTCTCCTCTCCATTGTTTGTTATGTTAGAAGAGAAAAAGTATAAATCTGAGCCAGGGAACTCCAGAGGAAACCTGAGGAGGGGGGATTTCCCAGTAAAGATTTTTCTTTAAACAGATTTTACTCACCTATAAAGTGGGAACAAGTTCTGACATTCCTCTCTCCACTGACACGCTATCAGGGTTACATTTTGAAGGTGCTCAATAAATATTTGCTTATTATTGCAATCCTAATTGTCAATTTTCAATTCTTACCTTCAATGATAGCTTAGGGAATGAAGTTCCCTTATAGAATCCTAAATAAATGATAGGTTCACAAAATCTCAGAGCCAGGAAGGACCTCAGAGGTAATAAATCCTACTGCAGGACTTCTCTCTATAACGTGTGTGTGTGTGTGTGTGTGTGTGTGTGTGTGTGTGTGTGTGTGTGAAAGAGAGAGAGAAGTAGAAGGAAGGAAGGAGAGAAGAGGAAAGGAAGAGAGGGAGGAAGGAAGAGACAGAGACAGACAGAGATAGAGAGAGACAAGACACAGAGAATCAGAGACAGAGGAAAGAGAGGAGAGAGAGAGACAGATGAGACACACACACAGAGAAAGGAAAAACAGAGACAGAGATAAGAAAGAGATATACATAGAGAGAGATAGAGAGAAGAAGAAGAAGCAGAAGAAGAAGCAGAAGCAGAAGAAGAAGAAGAAGAAGAAGAAGAAGAAGAAGAAGAAGAAGAAGAAGAAGAAGAAGAAGAAGAAGAAGAAGAAGAAGAAGAAGAAGCACAAGAAGAAGAAGAACAGCAACAACAACAATAACAACAACAATAATAACAACAAAGGGAGGGAGGGAGGGAAGGAAAAAAGGAGGGAGGGAAAATGTATATAGTAGTGGTGGGGTCACCAAATTTCTGTTCTAACATCTCCTTTAGAAGGGAACTCATTGAAGTATCTGGTAAGACATGTAGCTTCATTGTTGGACAGCTCAAATTATTAGAAAGATCTTCCACATATTGAGTTGAAATCTATCCGCCTTCCTTTAACTTCCCTCTGTTGGTCTTCTTTCTGCCCTCCAGGGCCAACCAGAACAAGTCTCATCCCCTTTTCTTCAAAGACAGCTCTTCAGATATTTGAAGAGGGTGATCAGATAACATACCAGAAGTATGCAGAGTTTCATCCTCCTCCACTGTCAGACAGCCAGGTCCAGGGAGGGGCATCCTCTTAGGAGACCCACTCCCAGGCCTTCAGCACCTCTGGGAGCTGCAGGTGGGAAGCACTGTTCCTGCAAGCTAAAGAGAGAGTTTAGATAGTGAAATCGAATTAAAATGTTGTGGCAGCTAGCCAGGGTTCCACCCTTCTCTAACTCTCCCTTCTCTTTCTCCCCCTTTCCACCCTCCCTCCAAAGTCCTTTTATTTTTGGCTGTGATTTCAATGCAAGCCTTAATGCTATTAAGGGCTATAATTTATTTAGTAAGTTTTTTTTTTTTTTTTTTTTTGCAAAGGGTTTTTCTCAAAGCAAGGTAGATAGTGAACATTTATTTATTTATTTAGCTCATTCATTCAGGAAGCCTTTCCTTTTTCCTTCCAATGTTTAATGTCCCCCTTCCCATAATCACTTTTTTTTTTCATTCTGTAAATATCTTATAATGATCTAAAAGCATCCTGTAGCCTCTTGTATTATAAATTTATTGAAGGCTGATACTATCTTACTTTTCCTTTTTTATCCTTATCAGTTAGCAAAATTTATTAAGCATATAGTAGCAAATGCTTAATAAATGCTTTGTGATTGATTATATAATACAGACATACAGTGGGTATCTAGAAAATGTATGTTGAATCGAATGCCATGTGTGATTTAAGGAGAAATATGTCCAGGGTCATATAGCTAGCAAAGCATAGAAATCAAAGTTGGAAGGAGCCACAGAAATTATCAACACGAAACCTCATTTCAAAGATGAAGAAACTAAAGCCCCAGAGAAAGAAAATATCTCACAGATAGTAAATATGAGGGATAGGATTTCTACATTTCTCCTCTGACTTCAAATCCACGGTACTATACTATACTATGCTACCTTTCTGAATTGCCTTAAGAGCTGTGATGACTATCATTTTTCTTATGTAACATTTAGTTGAACAGCCCTTGAGGGAAGTTCTGCTAGGAAATCCAAGTATCCTGATACCAAGACCCATGCTCTTTTTACACTACACTGGGGACTTAGCATAGTTATGACCCTAGGACCAATTGTTTTGATTTAGGATGGAATCCTAGCTTCCCTTACCCAGGAGCCACCCACCCATTCCCCTCATTGTTTCAGTGCCTGACTGCCCAACTTACTATGTGTCTTTACTTGACCTGTTGCCAGTTATAGGTATGGCAGATAGAATTGGGTAACTGGGCAAGGCAAGTAAATGCCAGCTTGCCCCTCCCACCTCTCTGTGGGAAGCCCTACCTCCGAGGCCAGCTTTGCCAGAGGGCAAACTCTCCTCAGTTTCAGAAAGAAATTAAGCCTTTCTCTGCTACCAGGGCATGTAAACACTGATTCTGATGATGAAGGGCAGTAGCAGAGCCTGAAGGGACTCAGGTGGTCTCATAGACCTTATAGCTTAGGAACTAATATAGGAAGATAACTTTCCCCCCTCCATACCTTTTCATTTAGTCTTCTCTCTCCTTTGTAAAGCAGCCTGATTGTTACTTATTATCTGACTGACCTTGTCCAAGAAACTCAAGTTTCATGGATCTCATTTTTCTTATCTGTAAAATGTAACAATAATCCCAGAGTCACTTCTCTCAAAGGCTTTTTATAGGCATTAAATAGTTGATGTAAAAGAAATCCAAAATATATACATCACTACAAAATGTGAGATGTTATTATATTATGAAACTTGATTAGATTATTTATAATAGCAATAGGATGAAAGCTGAAATAGCTAATAGGGAGGAACCTTCAAGATAATCTACTACAATCTCATTTTACAGATGAGAAAACTGGGGTCCAAAAATGTTAAATGATCTGTACAGGTGATGTGTGCTAACAAAGATTCAGTTTTATATCTTCTCTCTTCAAATTCAGTGATCTTTTGCTCATGAGTTTTTGGCACTTTATTATTTACAAAGGCCTCTCCTAACATATCTTATTTAATTGAAAAGATTCTTTTTGCTTTTTTTAAAAAAATCTTTTTCTTTAGCTTTCCCAGAAATTCTTAGGTTGTGTCTAATCTGCATTTTTCTTTGAGGATTTACTTGTAGATGTTTTCAAGTCATTGTCTTTTTCTGAATTTGTTCTAGCTCCATGTCAGTAGAGTGGCTTTTTATGGTCAGGTTGTGGGTTTTGTTGTTGTTTCTTTTTGTTTTGCTGTTGTGTGTTCATTTTTGTCTATTTCTTGAAATTGTATTTTATGTTAGTGTCGAATTCTGCTCATTTCTGGCGGGGATGACTTGGCTGAGCTTCTGTTTTTTATGTTCTTCTGCTCTTTTCATGACTTGATTTGAGGGCCTAGAAATTTTTGATGCTTCTAGTGTGTCATGATCTTGGGAAAAGTCTGATCAATGCCCTCCCAGGCTGCACTTTGATTCTTACATAAGTAGTGTCTTTCCCTTCTTGTGACTTTGACATTTCCTTTCCACTCTGGAACTTGGATACAGAACTGTGCTTTGGGTGACACATTTGCTAAATGGTGCTTGATCTTATATTCAGTGCTAGTACAGGGGTCCTTTGCAATCTTTTTCTAATAAAGTAAGCCTGCTTATTGACTGCACTCTTGAACTGCATCCAGTATCCACAAACTTTTCTTTTTGTTTTCCTAAGCTTACTGTGACTTTTTGATGGCTTTTTTGCTCAGAATTGGGTTTGGCATTTTCTGTGGTCATTTAAAGAAATGTACATATATATATATATATATATGTATACACACACATACATATATATATATATATAATATGTCTTTATTTTTAACATTCTTTTTTAAAACTTTGAGCTTCAGACTATCTCCCTTTCTCTTAGCCTTTTCACCAAATACTGAGAAAGCAAACAATATAATATCAATTATGCATGTGAAATCATGTAAAATATATTTCTATGTTAGTCATATCATCAAAAGAAACCCCACACCACCCAAAAAAGAATAAAGTGAGAAAATTATACTTTGATCTGCAGTCAGAGTTCAAGAATTCTCTCTCTGGGGATGGATAACATTTTTTATTATAGCTTTTTGTTTATAAGATATATGCATGGGTAATATTTTCAGCATTGACAATTGCAAAATCTTTTGTTCCAACTTTCCCCCTCCTTCTCCCCACCCCTTCCCCAAGATGGCAGGTTGACCTGTTAAATATGTCAAAGTATAAGTTAAATACAATATATGTATACATGTCCAAACAGTTATTTTGCTGTACAAAAAGAATCGGATTTTGAAATAGTGTACAATTAGCTTGTGAAGGAAGTAAAAAATGCAGGCAGACAAAAATAGAGGGATTGGGAATTCTATGTAGTGGTTCATAGTCATCTCCCAGAGTTCTTTCCCTGGGTGCAGCTGGTTCAGTTCATTACTGCTCTATTGGAACTGATTTGGTTCATCTCATTGTTGAAGAGGGCCACGTCCATCAGAATTGATCATCATATATTATTGTTGTTGAAGTATACAACGTTTTCCTGGTCCTGCTCATTTCACTCAGCATCAGTTCATGTAAATCTCTCCAGACCTTTCTGAAATCATCCTGTTGGTAATTTCTTACAGAACAATAATATTCCATAATATTCATATACCACAATTTATTCATCCATTCTCCAATTGATGGGCATCCACTCAGTTTCCAGTTTCTAGCCACTACAAAGAGGGCTGCCACAAACATTCTTGCACATACTTTCCCTTCTTTAAAATCTCTTTGGGATTTAAGCCCCGTACTAACACTATTGGGTCAAAGGGTATGCGCAGTTTGATAACTTTTTGAGCATAGTTGATGGATAGCAGTTTTTTCATCATTAGTCCTTTGGAATTCTTGGATCACTGTATTGATCAGAATAGACAAATCTTTCTCAGCTGATTATCATTACAATATTGCTGTTAATATGTATGATGATCTCCTGGTTCTCACTTCACTTCACATTAATTCATGTAGGTCTTGCAATGTTTTATTTTTTTTCCTGAAACTATTCATCTTGTCATTTCTAATATCACAATAGTATTCCATCTCAATCATATGCCACAACTTTTTTAGCCATTCCCCAGGATGAACAACAATAGAAATGCTATATCATTATATGTTGAAGTATATAATGATCTCCTGGTCCTGCTCATTTCACTCAGCATCATTAGTTCATGTAAGTCTCTCCAGGTCTACTATTACTATTAATTCCAATTCTTTACTATCACAAAAAGAGCTGTTATAAAAATTTTTGCACATATAATTAATTTTCTTAAAAAATCTCTTTGGGTTAATACCTAATAGCAATATTACTAGATAAAAGAATATGCATATTTTATAGTTGGGCATAGTTCTAGATTATTTTCCAGAGTGGTTGGACTAGTTAGCTACTTTACCAACAACCAATTAGACTACCTCTTCCTTTCAGCATTTTTCATTTTTGATAGGTGTGAAATGATACCTCAGAGTTGTCTTAATCTGCATTTTTCTAATCAATAGTGATTTAAATATTTTGTCCTATAACTATAAAATTATTTTGTCTACTTGTTCACATTCTTTGACCATTTATCAATTGGGGAATGACTTATTTTATAAATTTTATTCAGTTTCTTATATATTTGAGAAAAGGGGTCTTTATAAAAAAAAACTTACTATATAATATTTTGACATTATTTCATTGTCTAATTGTCATGTCCTAAGTCTTTTAGTAGAAGATCACCTCTTTCAATTAGATCTAATTTTTCTTTTGCTCTGTTTAAGATCATCATGATTGTTACCCCTACCCTTTTTACTTCAACTGGATCACAATAGACTCTGTGTATTTCAACTCTGTGTATGCAGTTGAGTCCCGACCAGTACTCAGTTATCTTGGCTCCTTCTGAGGACATTTTGTAGAAGAGATTTTAGGGAAAGGTTGGCAAAGTGATCTTTCACTCCATCATCATTACTCCATTCTCTATACTTATGTTATGAATCAAATGGAAATTTACTTATCACTACAAATCGTATAGTAGGAAAAAATCATTTAACTTCTCTGTGCCTTAAGTTTCTTTAGCTCTAACATAAGGAGACTGGACAAAAATGACCTCTAAGATCCTTTCTATGTCTAAATATATGATTTTGAGGTCCTACTAATGGTCTTGGATAGATTGGCTTCATTATACAACTCAATTAGATTTAATGCAAATTGTTTTTACTAAGTGACTAATACTTTATCTTGAGGAGCCATTTCTTCCCATAGAAACAAAGGAGTAAGAAGAGTTTGGTCTTATTTTTTGGCACAGTGACAGAAATCATTCTATCAAAATGGAGATAAGTAGTCAATCATGATGAACAGATTGGAGCTTTCTGCTATTCAAAGAATGAGCATTGAGTGGGCATTATTATATTGAAGTCCCAGGAAATGGACTTGAGAAAAACCTATTTTTCTATTCATTTCTAGATTTCTTGTTTCAAATGTAAAAATCAATGCAATAATGATTAAATCCTTAATGGTAATAAGGAGTACTTAACACTATGTTTCTTTAGAAGATAATACTTCCTTTTAACATTTTGGTAGTAACACTGAAAAATAATGGAGATATATGTTTGTGTGTGTGTGTGTGTGTGTGTGTGTGTGTGTGTGTGTGTGTGTGTGTATCTATAACTTTGATGACATAGAGTTTGGAATCAGGAGATCTGAGTTGTAATAAGGAGCAAGATATAATGAACAGAATGTTGCACTTAAGTAAGGAAGGAAGATCTAAATTCAAGTGTTACTTTAGACACATTAATTGTGGGACCCTGGGCAGATTGGTTTACTTGTATTTCATTTCTCTTATCCCTATAATGAGGGAGTTCAAGTCAATGATATTTAAAATTTCCTTTAGCTCTAAATCTATGAACCCATGTGACTGTGAGCAAGTCTCATATCCAAATGGAGGTACAAGTGCAAATCAGGGTAGTAACACAGAGGAAATGCTACATCATGATTGTTTTCATCTATCACAATGTCCTCAAGTTCTTTAGAAATTCAAAACCTAAATCCTTTAGTTACATTGTACTGGAAGTTACATTGTACTTCAGTTCTACTGTAATATCACATCTATTTTACTATGTCCAGTTGTGGGTGCCACATTTTAGGAATGTGTTGAAAGGAAATGACACCTGAATGGTGAAGGATCTTGAGAACTTAACATATGAATGAAATTTTAATATTTGGGGGATTGGGGGATATTTAGCTTAAGAAGATAAAATTTAGGGAAGAAATCATTCCTATTTTCAATTATTTGAAAGATTATCACTTAGTAGAGAGATTAGATTTGTTCTGCATGACTCTAGAGACTAGAACTGGGATAGTTGGTTGGTACAGTGGATAGAGCACTAATCTTGGAATTAAGAATACTCATTTTCCTGATTTCAAATCTGACTTCAGACATTTATTAGCTGTGTGACATCGATATCAACTCTATTTGCCTCAGTTTTGTCACCTTAAAATGAGTTAGAGAAAGAAATTCCATTCCAGTATCTTTGTAGAGAAAACTTCAAAATGGGGTCACAAAGAGTTGGATGTGACTGAAACAATTCAACAACAATAAGTGAAATTGGGAACAATGGATCATAGAAGTTGCAGAATGGAAACTTTAGGCTTCTTGTCAAGGAAAACAAACTTCCCAATGTTTTTCCAGAACCATCCCAAAGTGTAATGCATTGCTTTGGAAAGTAAAGGCCTTATAAACACTAAAACTTTTTGGAAGTAAGTATTATTAACAATCATAGCTTTATTGAGGAAGTAGCCAATGCAAATAGCATTGCCTTAATATTTCTGTTGTTGATTCTATAAATGCTTTTTTTCCACTTAATTTTTTATTATAGCTTTTTTATTCACAAGATATATGCATGGGTAATTTTTCAGCATTAACAATTGCAAAATCTTTTGTTCCAACTTTCCCCCTCCTTCTCCCCACCCCTTCCCCAAGATGGCAGGTTGACCTGTTAAATATGTCAAAGTATAAGTTAAATACAATATATGTATACATGTCCAAACAGTTATTTTGCTGTACAAAAAGAATCGGATTTTGAAATAGTGTACAATTAGCTTGTGAAGGAAGTAAAAAATGCAGGCAAACAAAAATAGAGGGATTGGGAATTCTATGTAGTGGTTCATAGTCATCTCCCAGAGTTCTTTCCCTGGGTGCAGCTGGTTCAGTTCATTACTGCTCTATTGGAACTGATTTGGTTCATCTCATTGTTGAAGAGGGCCACGTCCATCAGAATTGATCATCATATAGCATTGTTGTTGAAGTGTATAATGATCTCCTGGTCCTGCTCGTTTCACTCAGCATCAGTTCATGTAAGTCTCTCCAAGACTCACTGTATTCATCCTGTTGGTCATTTCTTACAGAACAATAATATTCCATAATATTAATATACCACAGTTTTTTCAGCCGTTTTCCAATTGATGAGCATCCAGTCAGTTTCCAGTTTCTGGCCATTACAAAGAGGACTGCCACAAACATATAAATGCTTTAAAAAAAACTTTTTTAGATTCCATACAAAATGAATAACATGCTTCTATGGCAAGTATTGGCAATTCAGGATTTTTAAAAAATACTTTAATAATTTTTCAGGGTTGGCCAAGTCCAAAGTCACACAGATAATACAAGTTGAAATTGAGGTTTGAAACAAAGTCCCCTCAGACCTGTATTCTTTAGTTAAAAAAGAAAATATACACATATATATCTTTATATATGTGCATGTATATGAATATCTTTATATGTATGTATGTATGTATATATATTTCTATGAACATAGAGAACAATCTCTATGATATATTTAAAACCATTTCTAACAGTCTATGCATCTAACTCTGAAAAATAACTAGATATAATATTTAGAGCAGGGGTTCTCAAACTACAGCCCGTGGGCCAGATGCGGTCCGCAGGTTATGGCAAATGGGCTGAGGGGCAGAGACAGAGTGTGAGTTTTTGTTTTTACTATAGTCCGGCCCTCCAACAGTATGAGGGACAGTGAACTGGCCCCCTATTTATAAAGTTTGAAGACCACTAGTTTAGAGTGTTGGGTTTAGAATCAGAAAAATTGGGATTAGTTTCTGCTACTTTTCAGAAGTGTGACCTTGGACAAGTCACTTAATCTGTCTGCCTCAGATTCCATCTAAAAATAGTCTCCTATAGTTATTGTGATGAGTTAATATTTATGAAATGCTTAGCACAGATGCTGATACATAGTTGGAGTTTCCCCTTCCCCTTCTTCAGAATTGCATTCCTATTTCTTCTCTTAGCATCATCTCCTCTTTCCCTTCAGCTCTTCCATAATTAATTCCTTATCACCAGGCTGAGGAAAAGGTACTTTTTTTTTTTTTTTTTTTTTTTTTTTTTCCTCTTTGATTAGCAGGCCTCTCCCCTATTGAAGGCCTAGGTCAGCTCTCCTTCAGGGCCTGCAAAGTCAGAAGGTATAATTGACATTTCTCCTTCAATTCTTTTTAATAAACAATTGTCCTTGATCTATCATATCTGTAAAAGCCCTGAACAAGCTTGATTTCAAAAGATTTATCTATTGAGCTAAAACGAACTTCAATCATCTTTGTCTTGGACTGGAGTGTTTGGCAAAGAGCCGGACTTAAGCCTTCAGAAGGAGTGCTTAGTAAAGAATGCTGGCACTCATAGAGGGGTTTAATGTCCGCCACTGACCCCACCCACTCTACTTAGCTCTGAGCTTCTTGGCAGGCCCCAGAAAACCACAAGACAAGTTTTATCATCTGGTAAACCTGTCGCTTGGAAAAAAAAAATGACTTCAATAAAATATTTCAACAATTATAGTACATTTTAATTAGGTGCATGCCACATAATTATAGATTTTAGAAAAAATGTATAGGATTTCAAAAACCGACACCATATGCCATGTGGATTTACCTGTATTACCTTGGGTATTTAACTATTGAACTCTTTTTACCTGCGAAATAAATGACATTCCAATTTCTTTGCTCTTCTTACCCTTCTTGTGCCTTTTTAATAGCATTTTAAAGCTTACCAAAATAATTGTATGGAGGGAGAGAGAGAGAGAGAGAGAGAGAGAGAGAGAGAGAGAGAGAGAGAGAGAGAGAGAGAGAGAGAGAGAGAGAGAAAGTAACAATTATTACTACCTCCATTTCACAGATGAGGAAGTAGAGGTTTAAAGAGATTAAGGGATTACATAACTTGTTATGTGGAATTTATATATTGGAAAGAACTAGGAAGTTTTATTTTAGAAAGAATTTTAGAGATCTTCTAGTCCAAATCTTTCACTTTAAAAATAGGGAAATTGAGAGCAGGGGAGATTTCTTTAAAAAAATTAATATTTTATTTATTTTTCCAATTACATGTTAAAACAAATTTCAATCCTCAATTTAAAACAAATTCTTTTTTTCTTCCTCTCTCATTGAGAAGGCAAGCAATTTCATACAGATCATACATGTGCTATCATGCAAAATGTATTTCCATATTAGTCATATTGTGAAACAAATAGAAAAAAAAAACCCAAGAAAAATAAAGTAAAAAAAAAAAAATGCCCTGATCTATGTTCAGAATCCATTAATTCTTTCTCTGGACGTAGATAACATTTTTTCATCATAAGTCCTTTGGAATTGCTAAGTCATTCACAGATGATCATTGTATAATGTTACCATTACCATCTATGATGTTCTCCTGGCTTTTGTCCATTTCACTTTTTATCAGTTCATAAAATTTTTTCCAGTTTTTTTTTCTGAAAGCATTATTTCTTATAGTATAATAGCTGTCACAACCATATAACCACAACTTTTTTATCCATTTCCTCAATTGATGGCCATCCCTTTCAAATTCCAATTCTTTGTCATCACAAAAAAAGTTGCTATAAGTATTTTTTGGACAATTTTTTTTTGGAAGGGAGGAGAGATACAGACCTAGTAGAGGTATTACTGGATCAAAGGGTTTTATACTCCTTTGGTCTGGTTCCAAACTGCTCTCTATAATAGTTGGATTGATTCATAATTCCAGCAACAGTGCTTCAGAATCCCAATTTTCCCACATTTGTCGTTTTCTTTTTCTGTCATATTATCTAATCTGATAGATATGAAGTAGTATCCTCAGAGTTGTTTTAATTTGTTCTCTAACTAATAGTGATAGAGAGGAATTTTTTTTATGTGATTAAATATAGTTTTGACTTCTTCATCTGAAAGCTGCCTGTACATATCCTTTGACTATTTATTGTAGAATGACTCATTTTATTGATAAATATGACTCTGTTCTCTATATATTTGAAAGATGAAGCCTTTATCAAAGAAATTTGCTTTAAATTCCCCTCCCTTCTTTCTGTTTTCTTTCTAATCTTGACAGCATTGGTTTTATTTGTGAAAACCTTTTTAATTTAATGTAATCCATATTTGGTAATAATTCTTCCCTTATTCACAGATCTGACAAACTAATCTATGATCCCCTAGATTGCTTATGGTATCACCTTTACGCCTAAATCTTGTACCTATTTTGACTTTATCTGGGTAGAAAAGTTGTTTTTTCCCCTGGAAGAATTCTAGAATGTATTTTATTTTATTTTGGAGGCAATAAGGGTTAAGTGACTTGCCCAAGGTCACACAGCTGAGATTGGATTTGTATTTAGGTCCTCCTGACACTAGGGCCAGTGCTCTCTCTACTTCACTACCTAACTGTTCCTAGAATATATTTTTTTCATAATAACAGCTTTTTATTTTTCAAAATACATGGAAAGATAGTTTTTAACATTCTCCTTTGCAAAACCTTGTCTTCCAAATTTTGCTTTTTCCCCTCCCTTTTCTCCCTCCTTTTAACAGGTAATCTAATATAGATTAAACATGTGCAATTTTTCTAAACCTATTTCCACATTTATCAAGCTGTACAAGAAAAATCAGATCAAAAGGGAAAAAATGAGAAAAAAAAACAAGCAAGCAAACAACAACAACAAAGGGGAAAATACTCTGTTGCACTTCATATTAAGTTAGGAGAAATTTTTTTTAAACCCCAAGTGACAGAGGACTTGATTGGAAATGCTAGGAATGCCACTCATTTTCTGAATGACTTTGGCAAAATCCCTTGATTACTCTGAAACTTTCTTTTCTTATTGTAAAGTGAGAAAGTTGGATTCTTCTAGCTTCTAAGTTTTTAATTCTTTGAAATAATTTACTTTAGGTAATACTAAACTAAGTGCACAAGATAGAATTTAAGACAGGCCTCTGGCTTCCAATTACAGTGCTCTTCTCAGTATAATTACTACTTTGGAACTTTGTACTTTTATATTCATCTGGGAACAACCAAATCCCACAAATGTTTATTCACAAAGAAACTCAGTTTCCCTATGAAAATGTACATGTTGGTCTGGGAGTCAGGAGCTCTGGATTTTATTTTAGTTTCCACCATTATCTTATTGTGTGATCCAGAGCAAGTCATAGCCCCTTTTTCAACCTCAGTTCCCATATTTATAAAATAAGGTTTTGCTGATCACTCTGAACACATCTATTTTTGTTGTCCTCATATCTTGCTCAATAGGCCTAGAGAGAATGAGTAAGTCAGATTCTGAAAGAATTCAATGACCCCATAAACAGTAAGATTGGATGATGGGGATATGATTTCTCTGAGTGAAGTATCAATTTAATCGCTGGCACCCACTCTACTATGGGTTAGACTAAAAGATATACAAGGTCCCTTCCCACTGTGAGCCACTGAGATTATCTAATACTTAATAGATGTTTCTTGAATGGAATAGAATGGAATCAGAAAAGGTGAGGAAAGTGGTAGGTCTTTCCTAACTTCTGGTTATCAGCTATGCATTATACTCAGCACTGGGAGACAAAAAAGGACAAGACCTGGGTCTCTGCTCACTGTTGAGTTGGGGAGACAATGCTAACAGGCACTCACACCAGGGAATGTTACTCACAACTGTGAATAATACAAGAAAGAATATGATTAAGGGCTTAATGTGGTGATTCAGCCTGTAATTGCTGAAGGAGTTCTGAGGAATCAAAGGCCATCTGTAGAGATTTTATTCTAATGGGGCCCCAGAAATAGTCCTGGGAGGCATAAACTAGAAGGGATGAGTGGGGAGGGGAAGGAGCCCAGGCACTTCCATCCTAGGAGATGAGTATTTTCTACTAAGGCAGTAGGAAAAAAAAAAAAAAGTGGGCAGTATGCGGATGATCCTTAAGATAAAGGTCAGTGAGAGGTGGGGTAGCCATGGGAGACTACTTAGAGGAGGTGGGACTTGAGGTGGCTTGGATTTAGAGAGCAGAGGGAGGGCATTCCAGGAAATAGGGTGAGGCACTCAAGACAAGAATGAGCAGAGTCCATCCACCTCAAACATGGCCCCAGGCTTTCCTGTCTGGATACATAACTGTGAAATGCTTTTACCTGTGCAATTGATGACATTTTTTTTTTCTCAAGTTTTTCCCTAGGCTTAGAGTGTACTCCTCTTCTTTTCATTTTCTTGAATGCTATCCATCCTTTAAATTTCAGCTCTTGATCTCTGGGTTGTTAATGACCTCTCCCTCCACTCCCCAGGTATCAGGTAACATTTTGTTTTGCTCAACTCTGATTTCATTATAATGTAATGGTATCTAGCTCTGAGAAACTCCTAGACTGAGCAGACGGGGCCTCTGGATCATTTTGTCCATCTATGACTTTTCTCCGGATATAGGTTTGGACCACGTTTGTTCTTGGGGAGCCTGGATAGCTTCAAATGAGAAGGCAATTTCTTTTCTTGCATCCATTGGCTTCCTAAGTCCCTTACCTAAGGGACAATTTAAATTAATTAATATAAACTATGACCACCAAAAACCCAGTATATGGTTAATAAATAAAAACATAATTTGAGGTTGGGAGGAACAATAAGGAAAAAGTGCCAAAAGAGAAGAAAATAGTGGAAAATAAAATTGGATTGCATTGGAAGGAATCTAGACAAGATTATTAAAATCAAGTAGAAAAGAATCTGGATTTGATGAGGTAGGAAGGAGTCATTGAAGGTTGTGAGCAGGGAAGTAACACTGCTTGGAGTAGTTTAAGAAGATCCACCCTTTGAGAAGTATCCTAACACTAAGGGTTTTCAAAGATCATGAAATAGTTCTAAATAAGCCCTTCTTTAAATAATGTTGCATGAAATGATTGTCCTAATCGAGATCCACAATCTAGGATACACATACAAGTTTCTCTCAAGTTGTAAATGTCAATCAGAACATCTGTCAATAGCAGCTGAAAACAGCCACAAAAACCTTCTTTACGGATTAAAGAAGACATGATCTCTTAACATGTAAATGAGAATAAGCCACATCCAAACATGGATATATACACACCCTCAGCATATATGTATATGTGTATATATACACACACACATATAAATATATATAGAGAGAGAGAGAAAGAGAGAGGGAGAGAGACAGAGAGAAAACAAACCATTTGGGACAAAATAGAATCTAACATGCCAGAGAACCATTTAAGAGGAATGAATGCAGGTAAGGAATGCAAGAGGAAAAAAAAATAAGGGGGCAGAGACTGTCTTTTGCATCTTTTTCTATCTCCCAGTGCTCAATATAGTGTCTAGCACATAATAGATACTTAATGAATGTTTATTGAGTAAATGAATGAACGAAAGTGATGGAAGCCATGGAAGTAAATACAATTTTTTTAGAGAGAAGGAGACAGAGGACATAGTATTAGAGAACCCTAAACTTATAGGATCTAAACTCAATGACTTTCATCAACAAGCATTTAGTGTCTACTATGTACCAAGCACTATGCTAGGCACAGGGGTATCTAGCAAAAGAGATAGGGAAGAATGCAACAGTTGACAAATGGAATAGACATTAGGGTTATAGAATATAAGATGGAGGAGATGTGGAGCTGATTTAAACTGAGATCCAGAACAAGGAAGTAACTTGTCTCCTCACCATCATCCAGGTCTGATGGAGGTTACTGTGAATATCTTGTTTGTGCTCTGCTCTAACTACGGAATCTCTCTGAAATCAAAAGTAACTTTACATAGAATCATCTAAACACTGAATTCTAGAGTTGGAAACATTGTCAATGGTCATCTAATGCCCTAAAGGAATCTTTATTATTACATACCTAACGAGAGATCTTCCCGCCTTTGCTTGAAACTTCCATTGAGTGGGAATCCACTCCTTTCCAAGGCCATCTATTATCCTTTGAGGCAATTGTACTTATTATGAAGTTCATTTTTTCCCTGGCAGGACCTAAATCACACTGTACAATTTCACCCATCGCTCTTGGCTCTGTCTCTTAGGCCAAACCAAACAAGTCTAATTTCATGGATATGCCAATTCTCCAAATATTTGAAAACAACTATCATATGCCCTCTGAATCTTCTCTTAGGCATGCTAAATTTCCCAATTACTTTAACAAATTCTCATTTATCATAGGTTCAAGGCCTTTTACCATTCAGTTTATTCAATTTTGGACGACCTTCAAATTATTGTTCTTAAACTCCAATGCCCAGAAGGCAGCACAAATAGTCCCAATGTGGTCTAATCATGGCAGAGTGTAGAGGGACTATCACCTGCATATTTCTATAATTCATCTTAATGAAACCCAAAATCATGGCCTTTTTGGCTACTGCTGAGTTATATATTGAAGTTATAATCTACAAAAACACATTGATCTTCTGTCATGCCAAAGTATTCTGCCATGTCTCCACCATCTTATATTTGTGAAATTGGCTTTTTGAACCCAAGTGTAAGACTTTCTGGTTCTTAGAATTTCATTTGATTTCATTAATTGAGACAAATGTTTAGTTTATCAGCACCTTTTTAGATCCTGAATATTGTTCAGTGTATTAGCTATCTCTCTCAGCACTGTTATGTAAAAATCAAATTAACAATTGGTCTACATAATTGAGAAAAATGTTAAATGCTTCTTTCAAGAAGAACACAAACCCCTAAGAATTTTTCCTGGAAATCTCCTGTCAAACTGATATTATTGGCTGAACCATTATTGATTACTTTTTGATCCTGACCATTTAGCCAGTTCCAAAGTCATCTTAAATGTGCTATCAGCTAGTCAACACAATTCTGTCTTTCCCATAAAATAGTATGAGATAATTTATAAACCAATTTACTCTCAGAAATCTAGCTAAATGATGATATTCCCTTAATGTACCAGTCTAATAACCCTGTCAATAAAGGAAATGAGGTGAATCTGTCATGACCTTTTCTTGAAGCCATCCTGGATCTTATTGATCACTACTTTTGCTGTTGGAATTTCATTGTCCATCTCTTCCATGATCCATTGTAGAATTTTTCCAGAAATAAAGGTTAATTTTACTAGTTCACAGTTGCATGCTCTTTTCTCTTCTTTTTTTTCATGGAAAATTGAGATATTTACTCTCCTCCAATTTTGCATTATCTATTCTGATTTCCGTGATTTTTCAACTATCTCTGTACCTCATTTTTGCCACATTCAGCATCTAAAGATGTGGTTCATCTAAAAAAAGAGATATGAATTCAAGGGCAACTAGGTAGGTGCTCTGTCTTCCTGTCTTTTGTATCAACTTCCAATTTGCCCTTTTCTTTCATTTCCAGAGCAAAGATCATTCTCCATGGAAATGAAAAAAGAATAAGATGGTAGCAGCTCTCCCTTCTCTCTCTTGCTTGTTATCCCTGTCTTAGTCACCTCCAAAAACAACCCCATTCTTTCATCTTCCTCTTTTATCCAGTGTAGGTAAATAACAAACCCTGCTCCCTCTCCCTTAGCTTCCATTATCAGACCCAGGTCATTCATTTCATCTTATTCATTTTCTGGGCTGTAACATGAGGGTGCCATTTCCCTCAAATGTTTTCTCACTTAGCACACCTTCTACCCAAGTCATTCAAAACTATCACTTTTTAGCTCTTGCCAATACCCTTATATGAAACTTCTGAATTAGTTGAGTGTCTAATTTAAGCATTTGATCATATCCCTGGTGCCCATGTACAGAGTAAGGGCCTGAGCAAAAAAAAAAAAAAAAAGAAAAAGTGATATGTCTGAGCAAAAATGTGCTGTTTCCTTATCAGCCAGCCTGCATTAGAAAAAAGCAGTGGCTGGGAGTTAAAGATCTAACTCCAAAGCATCTTGATTGGGTTTTGCACGCTGGCTCTGCTACTTATTACTTGTGTGATCTTGGGCAAATTATTTCCCCTATCTGGGATTCAATTTCCTTATCTGAAAATGAGAAGGTTGGTACATAGGAGTTCTAAGTTTCCTTCTAATTCTAGATCTATTATCATCTGATTCTACTCTAACTCCTATGATCATATGATTTGAAGGTTTCCTTTGCAACAAATTTCCCCCTCCCCAATGATCCATGAGAGTAATTTAATAATAATGACATTAAAAACAATAATTGACATTCATATAGTGATTTAAAGCTTACAATGCACTTCATATACATTATTTTATTTGATTACACAAAGTATAACTACACAAACTTCAACTCAAATCAAGGACTATTTGTGCAACATCGCTGGAAACAGCCAGAACTCTTATGCTTCTCTGGGACTATGTCTTCCTAGGACATGCTCTCTTGCCAAGATTACTCACCTAGCTAAAGACTTTCCAGGAGTTTGAAGAATTTCATGCATTAAGGACTGCTGTGCCTGTGACTGGAGAAATTCCAGGATTCTCCAATTAGCCAAATTTCTTCCAGGTTTTTTTTTTCTTTGTTTTGTTTTGCCCATCTTAAGCTGAGTAACAGCCAAATGATTCCCAACAAATTCTATGACAGATATTTGCTGCGAGGCTGATAACCTCGATGCCAAGTTTTAACCCAAGTAACAACTTCAGGGCTTCAGAATCATTAATTAGAAAAAAAAGGCAGAGTATGTAATGGAAACTTCAGAAGTCCTTTAACTCTTAATGCCTTGCCAGGTGTACGCAATACAAGGGCTTATTAAGCCTGATAATTGTCATCCATCCAATGAAAGATAAACCCATCTATGTAACTCTGTTACCTTATTGAAAATAGTGAGGTGCTTGAGATACAAAGATGAAGATAGAATTGTCCTTGTTTTCAAGGTGCTTACAATCTGCTAGGAGAGAAAATAGGTAGCTATATAGGTATACAGAATAAATATTAAACAAACACATAGCAGTTTAAAAAAAGAGACCACTAATATTGAAAGGATTAGGAAAGGCTTCATGGACAAGGTGAAGTTTTGGTCAAATTTTGAAGGAGGTAGGAATTCTATGAAGGTAGACATGACAAAGGATGGAATTCCAGGCATTAGGGAAAGCTGTTGTAAAAACAAAGTACAAGAGATAAAATGTTGTGTGAGGAGCAGAACAAAAGTCGATTGGTGATTCAGCCTGACAGAAGGAGAGTGATACCTCCATCCTTTCCACATCACAACTTTCCCCATTGTGGTTTTGATCATGGGTTGGAATGAGAAATTAAATGAGAATTTTGTAGAAGCTGCAGATGTCAGGCAAAGATTAGTAGATGATACAGAACAAGTTTAGAAACTCAGAAATGTATAAAATACATGTACAGTAATGTATAATATCAACATATTTTAATACTTTCTCTTGTTCAAAGGGAAAACTCAAAACGTTTGTGTGGGTTTTCCAGATCTGGGGGGTGCTGTACCTATAATTTCTGAAAGAAAGAGGACATGACTCTAAATGTTGATGGAAAAGTAGGCTAGGGTAAGGTAGTGAAGGAATTAAGAGCTAAAAACAGAGGAGTGTATATTTTGAATCTGAAGATAACGGAGAGTCACTGGAGTTTATTGGAAGATAGCTAGAAGATAGATTAGAGTGGGGACAGACAGGACAGGAAGACCAGTTAGGAGGCTATTGGAATCTTTCAGATGAGAACTAATGAAGAACTTAACTAAGGTAGTGGCTATATATATTATGTTACTGTTAGTCATCTCTGACTTTATTGGCAAATTATGTTGTGTTGTTTACCATTTCCTTTTCCAGCTCATTTTACAAATGAGGAAACTAAGGCAAACAGGATGAAATAAATTGCCCAGGGTCACACAGTTAATAAGTGTGTGAGGCTAGGTTTGAACTCATGTCTTCTTCACTCCAGGTTTGGTGCTTTATCTATCATGTGCCATCATGTACATCAGATATTTGTAGAATTGTTTATAAAGTAAGGAATCAAGCATAGTATCATTTGTGACTTGGGAGACAAGAAAGATGATAGTGCCCTGGATAGAAATAGGAAAGTTCAGAAAGTTTGAGGGAAAAATATTATTATATTTAAGATGTCTATGGGATAAGTGGTTTGAGATTTGTGGTAGACAGTTGGTGATATGGATTCAAGGAGAAAGATTGGAACTGGATAAATAACTCTATGAATCCCCTGTTTAGATGTGACATTAAATCTATGAGAACTATTAAAGCTATCAAGTGAGAGAGTACAAAAAGAGAGTTCAGTTTAGAGTCTTCCATATCACCACAATCAGGGGATATAATAAAAATGATGAGCTAGCTCCCAGGAGAAACAGGAGAGATCAGTGTCATGAAAATCCAGAAAGGTGAGAATAACTGGGAGGAAAAGGTTAACAATGGTTTTTTAGTGTTTCAGGGAAGTCAAGAACTAGGATTAAGAAAAGAAATTTGACACTTTAGAAGTCATTGGTAATTTTGGAGAGAGCAGTTTCAGGTGAATGATGAGGTTGGAAGTCAGATTGCAAAGTGTTAAGAAGTAAAAGGTGAGTGGGGAGAGACAACAGGAAAAAAAAACCCAACTTTTTCTTGGAGTTTGAGTAAGAAAGGAAGGAAAGATATGAGCTGATAGTTTGAGGGGATAGCATAGTAATGTAAAAATGTGTTTGTTTATTTATTTTTTTAGGATAGAAAACACTTGATTATGTCAGAGAAGGAACCAGTAAGCAGAGAGTGAACATTAGAGAGGAAAAGATAACAGGACAATTTGCTGAAGAAAATGGGAGAGAATGATATCCAGAGAACATATTAGTCTTGGCAAAGAGAAGTTATACTTCATTCTTAGAGCATGGAGGAAAGGAGGAGAGATTAAGGGAGGGATGATTGATGAAAAGGGGGGAAGGGAAAGAAGAAGGGAGACAGAATCATAATGAATGGCCTTTATTTTCTCATTAAATATGAAGTGAAATTCAAATGATACCACTTAATGAAGTGTTTTCTGATATCTTCTTACTCTCCTCCCTTGAAATAACACATTTTTAAACAATGTTTTAGGAATTATAAATGTCTTTTTTTCATAATAACACTGTGAGGGTAGATAGTGTAATTATGATCATCATTCCCTTTTTACAGCTGAGGAAACTGATCCTCATAGATATGAAGTAACATGCACTTATTAATAGGAAGATAGAGATGTGGACTGAGGTATTTTGATTCCAGATTCTGAACTCTTTGTAATACACCTAGGTCTTGATCAGTGTGAATGATGAATCCCTTAAAATGGTTGTATTATTCAAATTCATGCTGCATATTTCTATTGGATTAGGACCATGTTTTAAATAATTATAACTTTAAATTATGCAATTTGAAAACATGCTACTACTATAGGAGATTTATTATTTCTACCAATCAGGACCCTGGTTGTTATCTGGCCTTTTCCCCCACGAAGTTCTTAGCACACACTTTTTAATATATTTTTCATGTTTTATTTTGTTTTAAAATACATCTCTTACATGTGAATATACCTTTGAACAGTTTTATTAAATAGACTTCTAGATCTTTGGGGATAGGATTGGTGTCCAAATGTATAATGCTTATTAGGTTCTTTGTAAATGTAATAGCCCATATTAGTGTCATGCATAAGTTCTGTAAGAGTTCAGAGAAGCTAGAGATTATTGTGGTATGGTGAGCAGGGATGAAGTCACACTTGAGCAGAGTTTGGAGGATGCATAGGATCAATTGAAAGGCAGTCCTTTAAGGTAGGAAAATTAACCTAAGCAAAAGCAATAAGTAAGAGGAATATCTAAATATTCTAAAAGACTGTTTTTAAGGTAGTTTGGGCTGTTTGGAGGATTGGTTTAGAGGTGTTATTGGAACAAAAATTTAAAAAGCTATAAGTTTCCATACTCAGAAAGGCCGTAAATTTTAAGTTAAGTCTGAACTTTATATGGCAGGCAAAGATGAGGCATGAAAAGTCAAACTTTTGCCTTAGGAGGATTGATCTGGGAACATGTGCAGAGAAGAAGAGGAGAAGAGAATGGAAGCAGGAAAAGGGTTAAGATGCTAATGTAATGATGCATGCTAGAAGTATTTAGAGCCTGTTCCAGGGTGGTGGTAGTGGGAATAGAAAGAAGGTGACAAAAGAAATATCACAAAAGAAGAATCAAAAGGATGTGATGACTGATTGGATTTCAGAAGCATGGAAGAGGGAGTGCTCAAGATGACTCCAAAATTGCAAGCCCAGGAGTTGGAGAATGATGTCATTGGCATAGATACCTGAGTCAGGAGCCCTGACATGAAGTCTGAATGTAAGGATGATAAAGCAACAAACCAAAACCAGATGAGGGAGGTGCAGGTCAGTCTCTGGATAATTGTGAGAAGGCCTGTGGCTATATTTTCACATAGTCTGGTGGTGAATAAATACAATGTGGAACCTAAACAGTTGTTTAATATAGTAGAAAAATAATTCAACTGAAAGGTCAGAGACCATTTCCTCCAGGCTACTTTCTTCTTCCTAAGTTTTTTTTCAACATTGTTTTTCCCTGCTTTCTCTACCTATCTGACCATTCCTTTTCAGTCTCCTTTGCTTGAGATTTATTCATCTCCCACTCCCTTATGCATCAGTGTGTTCAGATTCCTAAGTACTCTTCCTTCATTCTTCTCTTTTTTCTCTCTGTGCCTCTCTCTATTTCTATCCTTCTTTTTCTACCCCTATTAGTCTTTCTCTGTCTCTGTCTTCTCTTTCTTGGTGATCTCATCAATTCTACTATCATCAATCAGATTAATATATTAAGCCCTCATTTCTTTATTGAATTCCATTCCACAAGGCCAATTGCTTGCTGGGTGATTCCAGCTAGGTCTCACCATAGGTAGCTTAGACTCAGCATTTCTACAATAAAACCCCTTAACTTCATCACTGAATGTATTCTTTCCCCTAATTTCCTTATGTTGATTGAGAATATCAATAATAATAATTTTGTAAAATGCATTGCAAGTCTTATAGTGTTAAATGCTAACAGTGATGATGCTAATGATAATGATGAAGCAAACAAGGTTAGCAGGCATAGTATCTAGAACATAATAAGTACTCAATAAAGATTGTTAAATTGAATTGCTTAGTCCTACCACTAAGTTTATGATCTTGGTTAAGTCATTTAACCATGATGATGTTCTTGAGAAAAGTGAGAAAGTTAGCATGAAATCTCTAATGTTTCTCCTAATATTCCATATCATAGCATGTTAACACTCCTTTTCACTTTAATATTTAATTTTTCTGATATTTAAGGCCATGTCCACCTCTGACATTTTATATTTTGTAGTAATATAATATGTTTTCAATATTCTAAGATTCCTTTCAGCTATGATATTAACTGACATTTGTATATTTCTTTAAGGTTTACAAAGCACTTTACACATCTATTAGCTCATTTGATCCTCACAACAATTTCCTATGATTAAAAGGTCACTTCCAACTCTGATATTCTATGTTCTATGATTCTTGTTATTGCTGGACAGTAATGACAAACCTTGGTGATCTGAAAAGTCAGTTCAGTCTATGATAATTTGCCAGTTTTCTATTCTTGAATATATTTCATAATCTGGTACATAAACAAGGATTGATGAAAACTAACATCTCAAGAATTTAAAGCATCACTTTAGAAATAAACAGTTTTGTTATAATGGCATGTGTTAAAGTTTATAAGCAATGATTGTCCTGAAAATGGTAATATTTTTCTTTCATTAAATATAATTTAAATATAATAATAATATTTTTCTTTCATTAAATTGATGTTTACTTAGTAGCTTAAAGATAAGGTCTTTTTTTCCCTTTTTGCTCGATTAGGACAAAATTTGAGTCAAGCAAGGAGATCTTCATTGTGTTGGCTCCAGAGTTTTTTCTCTATTCTATCCAACAGTTTAATACTTGATGAAGATATAAGAATATATCCAAATATATTAGATGATATAATTTATGGTAAGTTCAAAATTCAATATGGTCTTGGAAAAATTGGCTGAAATGAATGAAATGAAGTCAAACTGGGATACATATGATGTGCATTTAGGTAAAAAAAAATCAATCGCACAAGAACCAAATGAGAGACATGACTGAACAATAATTGATATGAAGAGGAATTTGAGGTCTGGGTTGACCAAAAGCACCAATTCAGACAACAGTTTGAGGTGATGGCTAAAAAAAGCCAATGTGATGTTAGGCTGCATTAGTAATAGAGTGTCAAGATTACAAGAAGTAATCTTATGTTTTCTGTTCCAGTCAGACCACATATTGTGTGTGGTGTTCTATTCTGGGTACTTCATTTTAAGAAGGCCATTGGCAAGTATATGCAGTAGAGGGTGACCAGGATGGTGAGGGGATGAGAAATCAGGCCATCTAAGTATGCAAAAGGAGAAAGGGAAATTTAACTATTCTAAGAATACTTTGAGTTGAAGGTGATTACTATCTTTAGCTATCTAAAGGGCTGTCATGTGAAAGAAGGTTTAAATTTATTTCATGTGACTCCAGAGGGCAAAATTAGGAGCAATGAGTGGAAGTTATGGGGTATCAGATTTCAGTTAATTAGAAACACATTTCTAATAGAGCTCCCCCAAAGTGAAATGGGCTGCCTCTTAAAATTGTTTCCTGCCACTGGATGTATTTTCACAAATTTATTCATGATTCTTTCTGATATAGTATAGGGGAAAGAGCATTAGTCTTAGACTCAGGAGATGTGGGTTCAAATCCTAGTTTTGACACATATTAGTGCCCAATTTGTGGCCAAATCACTTTACTTATCAGGGTGATTTTCCTGTCACTAAAAATGTTTCATTTTCTTGGTCTGTAAAAGGAATTATGATTTGGACCATGTTATTTCCAAGATTTTTTCTAGCTCTAACAATCTGTGAAACGATTGAAAGCACAGGGCTGGTATGATCTTATACATCAGAAGAGTAAATAGTATTGGGTGATAGGTGATGGGTCAAATGCTGTGATATGAGCCACCTTATCATCCTTAATAGAATCCTATTATCCACTGTGGGGCAGCTTGATGGCACAGTGCATAGAGTGCTGGTGTACTTACTAGTTATGTGACTCTGGACAAGTCATCTAACCTTGTTTGCTTCATCATTATCATTAGCATCATCACTGTTAGCATTTAACACTATAAGACTTGCAAAGCATTTTACAAAATTATTTTCTATTGTTTCATTCAGTTGTCATGACCATGAACAAGCTAATTTCCTTCTCTGGGGTTCAGTTTTCTTTAGATGTCAAGTGGGGATAAATATATGCCCTGATTATGTCTTATAAAATTCAAATGAGGAAATAAATGTGAAAGCACAGCAGAATCTCATAAAGCATTGCAGAATTACTTTGAATCACAGAATCTGAGCGTTGGAAGGGACCTTAGAGGCCAGGTAATCCAACTCATAGTTGAAAAAAAGGCCTTACAATAGTATAGCGTATAAGTAATCATCCAGCCTTGCCTGAAAATCTCTAAGGAGGGGAGCTCTGTTACTTCTCAAGGCAGTTCTTTCCACTCTGGGATAGATCTAATTTTTAGGAATTTTTCTTTCCTGACATCAAGGCAAAATTAGCCTCTTTGAAACTTAGAACATCATGGATGAGATTATAAGTGTGTGTGTGTGTTGTGTGTGTGTGTGTGTGTGTGTGTGTGTGTGTGTGTGTATGTGTGTGTGTGTGTATGTGTGTGTGTGAGAGAGAGAGAGAGAGAAAGAGACAGAGAGAAAGAGAGAGACAGAGAGAGAGAGGTAGAGAGAGAGAGAGAGAGAGAGAGAGAGAGAGAGAGAGAGAGAGAGAGAGAGAGAGAGAGAGAGAGAGAAGAGAGAAGAGAGAGAAGAGAGAGAAGAGAGAGGAGAGAGAAGAGAGAGAAGAGAGAGAAGAGAGAGAAGAGAAGAGAAAAGAGAGAAGAGAGAAGAGAGAGAGAAAGAGAGAGAGAGAAGAGAGAGAAGAGAGAAGAGAGAGAAGAGAGAAGAGAGAGAAAAGAGAGAAGAGAAGAGAAAAGAGAGGAGAAGAGAGAAAAGAAAAGAGAGAGAGAAAGAGAGAGAGAGAGAGAGAGAAGAGAGAAGAGAGAGAAGAGAGAAGAGAGAGAAGAGAGAGGAGAGAGAAGAGAGAGAAGAGAGAGAAGAGAGAGAAGAGAAGAGAAAAGAGAGAAAAGAGAAGAGAGAGAGAAAGAGAGAGAGAGAGAAGAGAGAGAAGAGAGAAGAGAGAGAAGAGAAGAGAGAGAAAAGAGAGAAGAGAAGAGAAAAGAGAGGAGAAGAGAGAAAAGAAAAGAGAGAGAGAAAGAGAGAGAGAGAGAGAGAGAGAGAGAGAGAGAGAGAGAGAGAGAGAGAGAGAGAGAGAGAGAGAAGGAGAGAGAAAGGGGGAGAAGCAATTTTCATATGACTTGTACTTAAGACTTTTATCCAACCTGGTCACCCTAACCTGGACACTGCAGATGATATCTTTTTTTATAGCATGACTTTTACTCATCATAAAATTGCAGATGAGATATGATTCTAGAGATTATGGCCTGGAGAAGAAAATATCTAAGAGGTACAAGTTAACAATCTTTGAGTATCTGAAGGGTTATCACAAAATGAAAGATTCATATGTAGGAATATGTGTATGTGTATCTATATTTATATACATAAATATACCTATATCTATACATACACACAAATGATGATTGTTAATGAGTAGTATGGTTGTGACTTGATTCCAGCTCTTCTGATTCCTATTGGAGTATCTTAACCTAGAAATTATTTCACATTTGAGTGTGAATTACTTTCACTTTTGTATGAAAATATGTTAGGGAACATATGTGTTTGAGTCTGATATACTTCCTGAAGGAAAATCTATGAGCAGAAAAAGTGGTTAAATGTTTGGGTTTCAAAGGGCGTTCCTGCATCCTGTATTCATAGAGGGAACTGAGATGTCAACAGATAAGCTCAATTAATAGAGTACTACAAATTGGTACCTTCTAAGAAGCCTCCATAAGCAAACAACTTTCTAATGATACCATCTTTTTAAATGTTTTTCAATGACAGTTGGTATAAATCAGGAGTAAGCGATATAATCAGTTTACAAAGACTACTAGAAATGTCTCCACAGGATAAGTCAATCTCAAGGGAGAGAATGATGACTGAGTTTCTAGTTAATACTCTGTTCCTGATCCCAGAACTAGGCTCTCAGGTGATAATTTCATGAGAACTAGGTTTAGTCATAAAGGATTTGGAAGGAAACAACATAAGGCTTTGAGTCAAGAATTCTGGAGTTGGTTTTCAGATTTATTACTGTTTGTGGGAGATAGCCTGGGGTGACAGGAAAGCAATGCATTTTGGCCCCAGAGACTTGGGATTCAAATTCCATTGCCATCATTTCTTTTTTGACTTTGTGCAAGGTACATTGCTTCTTGGGTTTTTAGTTTCATTAGTAGAACAGGATGAGATGGTACAGTGACATAGTGTTAGACCTGGAATCAGGAAAACCCAAGTTCCAATGTGGCCTTAGATTTAAACTCTATTTATCCTTAGCTATAGAATAGGGACAACAATAAAACCTACTTTTTAAGTTCATTGAGAGGATAAAATGAGATAAATTGCAAAATATTTTCCAAAACTTTATATTTATATGTAAAGTACTATGTGAATGTTGACTATTATTCTTATTTGTATTGATACTTGTACCTTTTACCTTGTTAGAGCTGCTGTGAGAACCAAATAAAATCATTTGTGTAAAATGTTTTGAGGCAGCTAGGTGGTGCTGGGGGAAAGTGCCGGGCCTAGAATCAGGAAGAACTGAGTTCAAATCTGGCCTCAGATACATCCTTGCGGTATGATCCTGGGCAAGTCACTTAACTCTGTTTACCTCAGTTTCCTCATCCGTAAAGTGAACTGGAGAAAGATGTGGCAAACCATTCTAGTATCTTTGCTAAGAAAAGGCCAAACGAGATAGTGACTGAACAACATATGTTTTGAAATTATAAAGTATAAGATATTAATACAACACAGTGATATTGTTGTGTGACCCTGAGCATTATGCTAAGATTCTCTAAATGTAGTTTCTCTATCTATAAAATGAGGTATAAACCAGATTAAGGCTTTTTCTGATTCTAAGTTTCTCCTCGTTAGGGCTTTTCAAAAGGAAATTGGGTAATTATTTGTTAGGATTGCTATGAAAGATGTTCAGTTCAACTTTACAAATATTTATTAAGCTACTATATGAAAGAAAGAGTATTCAGTTGGTACCTAGGTTAGACAAGACATACTACCTGAACAGCTGGAGCTTATAGATTTGTATGGGATTGTACCCATATATAAATAGCTGTTATTAACACTAACTACATAAAAAGAACAAGCAAATTACTTGAATTCCAAGATAGAGGCGTGAAGAGAATGTCACTCATTGGGAGAATCTGGGAAGTCATCTTGAAAGAAAAGGTCTTTGAGTTAGACTTTTGATGCTGGGAAATAATTCAATAAGCAAAGATGTAAAAGGAGTAAGATGCAAGGCATATAATATGATAAAAGTTATAGAACAGGAGGAAGAGCACATGGTTTGTATAGGGGATGGTGATCTTATGCACTTTGGACCCAAGGACTTGGGATGCAAATTCCAGTTCCATCATTTCTTTCTTTCTTTCTTTCTTTCTTTCTTTCTTTCTTTCTTTCTTTCTTTCTTCTTTCTTTCTTTCTTTCTTTCTTTCTTTCTTTTTCTTTCTTTCTTTCTTTCTTTCTTTCTTTCTTTCTTTCTTTCTTTCTTTCTTTCTTTCTTCTTTCTTTCTTTCTTTCTTTCTTTCTTTCTTTCTTTCTTTCTTCTTCTTTCTTCTTCCTTTCTTTCTTTCTTTCTTTCTTCTTCTTTCTTCTTTCTTTCTTTCTTTCTTCCAATTTTTATTTATTTATTTTTTGACTTTGTGCAAAGTATTTCAGTTTGGTTGGAGTGTAAAATAAATGGATGAATACACCAAGTGATTAGACTAAAAAGTTAATATAGTATCAATGGAAAAGGCAATATATAGCTACTACAGACTTTTTTTTTTTCAGTGTCTCAGTGTGTGGAAGAAGTATTGGGATGAGGAATATGTATTAGAAGATCCATTGGAAGCCTATTGCAGTGATGCAGAGAAGTGGACAGGAGAAACCTGTATGAAGCGGCAGTAGGAATAGCAAACCCAGAGATGTTTGTAGGTATAAGTTATAAATCCTTCATAATTAATTATTAGGGTAAGAAGTGGTACAGCCCCCCAAAGTTTCTAAAGTGGGCTGGTCTATTTTTCCTCAGGTACTGCCTAGCTCTGCAATTCTATGCTTGTGGTTTCTTCTTTTCTAAGTGAGATATAAGCAACCATAAGCAATTTATCCAGGGGGTCTTTAAGAGGAATAACTGAGTAAGGGGTCACAAAGGAATGACCCATGAATGACCCATCATTGAAGACATTTACAAGATTGAAATGAGTATGCCATTTCCAGGTTCACATTGCTGATCTCTAAAGTAGCTCTGATAAAAGACATATTAATGACAATTGATGGCAGTTCCCTTCCTGTAATGTTTCATCTAATGGCACTTTACCTCCTGTATATAATAATTCTTTTCCACTCAGGGCGCAGAAGAGCTCTCCCTTCATAAAAGGAAGCCCATTCCCCCAGAACTCTGAGCTCTTTTGCCAGGAAGCCCCTGAAGTGATGAAAATGAGGAGAAGGCACAGGGCCTCAACAAAAGTTTATCCACAATCTGCCTTTGGGATCCCACTAGGGTTGCCATCTAAATGGTCTTTGACTGGGCTGATCAGTATTTTATTAGATAAGCTAGTTACTTTTCACTGATATAATATGTTATCTTTTAAAATTGGATTTTGGGAGGTTCAAAAGACATGTTTGTTCCTTTTGGTGACCCCAAACATATCATTATTACTTTTTTTTTCCATTGGAGAATAACTGTAGAAACTGATGAAGTAGGGTCATTTATTAATATCATTCCTTAAACTGTAATGTCCAGAAATAAACACAATAGACTAGAGATAGACTTGCAAAAAACCATTATCTTTATTTAGTCTCCATTAAAATTATCACTTCCTTTTAAACTCTGTGATTGGATTAATCTGAATTTTGATAACATTTTGGTCTGGCTTCTCATACTTTTGACTGACTGAAATGACCATATACTAAATCCTGAGTTCTATATGTGTCTTCTAGAAGCCATATTTCCTGATGTAAAGCCTAGTTTCAGGTTGCATATCAACAATAAAGTTATTCTAGCCACAAACAAATCTGTGTTAAACTCTCTTTGATTATATCTGGAATTAGACTCAACTAGTTACATACTTAACTAAAGATAAAACAAAAGCCTCTTCTTGTTCTAGATTTATACACTTTAAAAATTTGGGAGTTACTTCTTGGAGTAGTATTTTATATGCATTGATCTGATTATGCTGCCCCTGCTCAAAGCTTTTCTGTGACTGCCCATTTTCTATCAGTTACAATTTAAAATAATTTGCTTGATAATCCAGGCCTTTCATAATTTGTTACCATATCCCCCTTTTAAGAATTCTATTTACCTCCATTCAGATTATACATTTTCTATTCCCCGAGTAACTTCTTCACTTTCCTGCATCCATACTTTTGCTTATATTCTTTGCCTGCAATGTATGTATTAACATTTTTATATTTGCATGAAAAGAATGAATTTTCCCCCTTTACTCAATAAATTACTATTTATCTTTTAGTGATCTCACGTAATACTTTGCTTTGTCCTTCTTCAAATAATTTCTTATGTTTTATTATTTTCTGTGCATTCCTCTCCTCATTACTCAAATAACTCCTTGAGTAAAAGACATTTTAATCTAAACTTTTCTCTTCTCTGGCACTTAGAAAAAGGCTTAAATACCTGCATATTAAGTATTTGGGAGGTCAGTTCATAACAGTTCTTTTTGTGATGGCAAAACATTAAAACCTGAATGGAGTTCCTATCAACTGGGGAATAATTAGCTGTATATAAATGTCTATGAATGTGATGGAACACTAGGGGGCTATAAGAAATGATGAAAGCACTGTTTTGGAAGATTTGAATGAACTGATGCAAAGCAAAGTGAGCAGAAGTGGTAGGACAATTTATACCATAACAAAATATTGTAAAGACAACTTTAAATGTCTTAGGAACTCTAAACAATACAATGGTCAATCACAATTTCAGAGGAATGAGGGTGAAATTTTACCCACATACATTGAAAGATGATAAACATGGAATATGGAATGACACACATGGCTAATATGATGACTTGTTTTGCTTGACTGTTGTGATTGAAGTATTGTATTTCTTGCTTTTTCTTCACTTTTCACAAAGTGAAAGGGAGAAAATATGGCTCTGGGGATAAAAGTAATTTTTTAAAAGTTGTTGGAGGAATGAATGAGATCTTCACAAATCAAGTATTATCTGTGAGTTAATATGATAGATTATCCAATAGTGCTGGACTTCAGCATCAAAAGATCAGGGTTCACAGCCTGACTCATGCAATTATTAGCTAAGGCCCTGGCAAGTTATTTTATTCCTCTAAAACACTTTTTTTTTTGGCAAGGAAATTGGAGTTAAGTGACTTGTCCTGGGATACACAGCTAGAAAGTATTAAGTGTTTGAAGTCAAATTTGAATTTAGGTCCTCCTGATTCCTGGATCAGTGTTCTATGCACTGCACCATCTAGCTGCCCTGAAATACCTTTTAAAAAGAAGTGTTAATACCTATTGTCCCATAGGATTGTGATGAGGATCAAAAAGAATAGTGTATATAAAATATTTTATCATATTCTCAAGTGCTATCTATAGAAAGGGTATTATTTTGTAGTAGATTTGGTCTCTAGTTCAATAGAAACATATCATCACACTTTTATATTAAAGGTTTATAAAGCATTAAAAAATAAAAATGCCAATGAAAGAGGTAGAATATGTATTTTTATTCCTATTTTATAGATGAAGAAGCAGAAGCTTCGAAAAATCTGCTAGATGTCATAGTGGATTGAATGATAGATTTGGATTCAAAGAGATCTGAGTTTAAACCTCCTCTCAATTATTTCCTAATTATATGATCCTGGGCAAATCACTTCTTGTTAATATCTTAAAAAGTATGCCATCTATTTAACATGTATTGGTCAACCAGCCATCTGTGGGGGGAAGGAGGGGAAAAATTAAAACAAAAGGTTTGGCAATTGTCAATGCTGTAAAATTACCCATGCATATATCTGGTAAATAAATAAAAAAAAAAAAACTATTTAAAAAAAGTATGTTATCAAGTATACCCAAAAAGTATAGTATCATAATATTACTAACCTCATAGAGTTATTGGATTAGATGTGATTTTATATATATATATATGTGTGTGTGTGTGTGTGTGTGTGTGTGTGTGTGTGTGTGTGTATATGTATGTATGTATGTATAATACACATTTCCCAACTTTAAAGTGCTATATAACGTGAACTATTATTATCATTATTATTTGAGAGGAGAGATCACTTACCCAGGGTCACATAGCTAGGAAGTGTGTCAGAGTTGAGACTCAAATCTAGACTTTCTGTCTTTGACCAGAATTATTTTCTTTACAAAGTACACCTCCTGAAAACTGAGTCATTTAAAATATCTGATTATTTAGTAAGAAAAGTAGGAAAATTTTCCATTGTAGATAGTATGAGTGATCAAGAATTCAATTTCTTTCCCCTCTCATTCATGAATGACACATGATTTCTCCTGAAACATCTCAAAGGAGTCCTAGTAGGGAGACAAATTTAGTTGAACAAAATTGCAATAGAAAAAAAGGGCCCTGCTTGTCCATATTTATCCAGTTTGCTTTCATATGAACAAACAGCCCTAGCAGTGATGGTTGGATTTCTTTTTTCCTTAGAAAACCCACTTGATAAATATGAACCCAGGTTATTTTATCTAAGTACCAGCATGATTATACTAAATATAGACATCTGATAATTGCTACATGATGCATTCGTCCTGATCCACAAACAGATAAATGGCCAAATCTCTTTTTCCATTTGAAGATTGAAGAATAGCTACCCACCCCTGATGCTTCCAGCCAGGCCTCATCCCCAGATTTTGCCTCTAAGGAGCTGAGGATACTTAGCAGAGACTTACAGCTGCCCTAAGCCATCACTAGTGTATTCCCTGATCTATTTTTCCCCTCACTGGAAATATTTTCTCTGAAAAGGGGAATTAGGTAAACCAGCTCTACTTCCCCTAGTGGGTTTAAAAAAGAGAACTTCTTTCCTCCCTGTGATTTAAAAAAAATATTAAATAAGAACTCGAGCCTGCAGGTCTGGTTATAAATGTGGTAAATCCAGGCACACAATGAATTCCAATCTGTACGTTTTTATAAAGGCTACTTAGGGCCAAGCTAGTCTCAGATCTAAGAAACATGTACAAAACGACTCATTGTTAATAGGGTGAGCTCTTTGCATTTGGATTAGGGTAAACTGACAGTATCCAGTCACCTTTTTATTCTCAGAGATTCCAGGAGAAGAATGCTTTGTGCCCCTCTGAAAAAGGCAGAATTAGGTGTTCCATTTATGCTATTGATCTTAATAACCTCATCTCATAAATACCTCCTTTATGACATCAATAAAAATGGAATTGTGGCAACTTGGAACAATGAAAATTGTTACTTTGGAACTGAAGTATTTTGCTGAGGAGCTCAATGAAAGTCCACAGATTGGAGCAGCAGGGAGGTTTTATAGTTTTTATTGTGGAGTTTTGTGCGTGCAGAGAAGAGGGATTGATTTTATTTAATTTTTTGTTTGAGTTTTACAAAACAAAGCAAAACTTAACAAACTTTTCAAATGTGAAGATTCACATAAATCTGGAAGGAAATGTTAGGATCAGAGAATTTTAAAACTACAAAAGAACTTTATAGTCATTTAGCCTAACCCCTTCATTTTATTGTGTAGAAACTAAAACCCAGAGAGGCATTACAGGATTATAAATTTCAAGCTGAAAGGACCTCAGACACAATCAATCAATCAGTCACTCAACAAGCATTTATTAAGTGGTTTACTATATGCCAGGTACCATCCTAACCTATATCAATATATATGGAGAAATTCTATATATCAATATATAAAGAAAGACAAAATACTGTCCTTGTCCTCCGGGAACACACATTCTAATGGGGAAGACAGCATAAATAATTTTGGACAGTCTAGATATTTAATAGATGGAAGCAGGGGAATATGAGTAGCAGACATGATTGAAAAAGGCCTCCTGAGAAAGGGGCATTTGAGATGAGTTTTAAAGGAATCCAGGCATACTAAAGACAAATGAATAATTGGAACAGTTTTTAGGCACTTAATACATGTAAAGCATTGGGGATATAAATAAAAATCAAGACAGTTCCTGCTCTCAAGAAACCCACAATCTAATAAGGGAAACAACACATAAGGAGCAAAGTATCTCAGCCAGTACAAATGGGTAGAGAAGGACAAGGGAGTACTGTGTGTGTGTGAAACACAGAGTGTATAAAAAAGATTAAAGTGGAAGAAACCTGGAAAGGTAGGAAAGGCTTAAGGTGTGAAGAAGTTTATATTTGATTTGGAGATGATAGAGTGCCATTGGAATAAATAAACCAGACTTTATTGAGGATGGGGTAGTGTGGTCATTGTTTTAGGAAACTCACTTTGGCAGCTGAGTAGCAGATGGATTGGAGGGAGAAGACACTGGAGAGAAGAAAGACTACTTTCTCCAGGAGGCCTTTTCCAATCATGTCTGCTACTCATATGTCTTCTGCTGTCATCTACTAAATATCTAGAGTGTCCAAAATTACTTATGCTGTCTTCCCCATTAGAATGTGTGTTCCTGAAGGACAAGGACAGTGTTTTTGTCTTTCTCTATATGTTGATATGTAGAAGAAGATTACTTTAATAAACTAGTGGTGATGAAGAATTATGCTAGGGTGGTAGTTATGTGACTGGGAATAAGAGCATGTGAACCAGAAATGTTGTAAAAGAGGAATTGACAGAACTTGGCAACCATTTGGATGTAACAAAAGAGTGAGGGCTGGAGGATGACACTGAGTTTTGTAAAGCTAGATGAGCAGGAGGATGGTGGTGCTCTTGATAATAAAAGGAAAGTTGAGAAAAGGTCAGTGATTAGAATGAAAAATAATAAATTTTACTTTGGACATGATGAGTTTGAAATACCTACAGTTTGAGATGTCCAAAAGGCATATGGGTATGATGTTTAGGAGAGATACTGAGTCTGGATATGTAGATCTTGGAATAATATGCATAGAGATGATAATTAAACCTATGAGGACTGGTGTGATAACCAAGTTAGATAATAGAGAAGGAAAAAAAGAAAAGGTCCCATGGCAGAGTCCTACGGGTCATCCATGGGTAGTAGGTATGATTTGAATGAAAATCCACAAGGGGGATTGAGAAGGATTGATAAGAAATATCATAGAACTAGGAGAGAAGAATGCATGAAAATCTAAAGGGAAATGCATATACAGAAATAGTGATCAACAATGTCAAAGGATAGAGTAACCTCATAAGGGATTCATATTTTTAAAAGCTTTCTGATTTGGTGATTAAGGAATCATTGGCAGTTTTATATAGGGTAGTGTCAGCTGAATGATAGAGTAGGAAGCTAGACTTCAAAGCATTTAGAAATGAATGAAGAGTGGAGTTTCTCATGTATGTGGCTTCCTACAGAGATATTGGATGAGAGCTAGCAGGAATGGTAGAATAGAAGGATAATAGTGGGGGAAATCTGTTGAAGAAGATGGGATGGGGCTTGCTTTGTCAAGGATAAGGACTACTTCTTCATCAGAGATAGAAATGAAGAACGAGACAATAAAGTCCCCCTTGGAGGATTTTCATCCAAATCATTGCTACTAACCATGGAAGACCCTTAAAACTCTGTCATGAGATCTTTTTTTTTCCCCTCTGTGTTATCTTACTTGGTGATGACATCAGCTCTCATGGGTTCAATTATCCCAGGTATATTATTATTAGATCTATATATTCAGACTCTCTCCTAAATTGAATGGTGTGAGTGATGCATTTGATGGAAGGGAGAAGAGGGAAGTGTTTGATAAATTACTTCAGTTTTTTTTTCCCAGTGAAGGATAAAATGTGGTCCCAGCTGAGAGACAGGGTACAGTCATAATCTTGAGGAAGGATGAAAAGGTTTGGAATAGTTGCTTAGGTGACTGGGATAGTGAATTGATCATAGTGACTGCCTTGATGAAAACAAGTCCCAGTTGAGATTATGCAACACAAATTTCAGAGGATTCAATCAGCATCGTTTTGTGATTTTTTTTCTAGCTATGTTCAGCAGTTTGTGACTAGGAACAAAGGAATCAAATGGTAGGAGTAATTCAGGATTGGGGTTTAGTAAGAATTATTGATAGGACAAGGGGAAAATGGACTTAAAGTAGAAAAACAGTATAAAGTTGAGCTGGTTCACCAATGGGATTAAGATAGGGAGAATGAAGGAGTGTTGTCATGGGAAAGAATGAAGAGGAAGAAGGAATGGATAAATCAGTCCTTGTGAGGATGAAGAGTAAAGATCATGAAATGTAGGGGAAAAAGTATAGAAAGAAGTAATACATTAGAAAATGTGTTAGCTTTAGTTAGGAAGACCCAAATTCAAATCCAGTCTCAGAATCTCATTAGCTATTTATATTTAACCTCTCTGCTTCAATTCACTGATCTGTAAAATGTAAAATTTTTAGGCTGATGTGAGGATCAAATCACTTAACTTATAAACCTTTAAGTGCTCTAGAAATGCTAGGTGTTAATATTAAAGAAATTTTGAAGTTCATGAACATGGAATAACAGTTTAATAGTTGACATAATTATATTCTCCACTTGGACTCTTCCTTTCACTCTTGTTAACTTCAACATCAAGATTCACATTAATTATCCATTTAGACACTCTGGTCTCCTAGTTTTTTAACCTCCTAAAATTCCATGACCTATATTTTTAGGCTGAACTGCATGAGAGGAGTGTCCACATTTGATATCACTCTCACTGAAAACTTTTGTGTTTCTATGGTGGCAAATTCAGAACTTCCCGACTCTATCCACAATTTTTCTCATTCACTTCATCTATCTCTTTTAAAATCTGCTCTTCCATATACCAAGAAGAGATCAAAATGGGTCCATGATTTGGGCGTAAAGAATGAGATCATAAATAGATTAGAGGAACATAGGCTAGTCTACCTCTCAGACTAGTGGAGGAGGAAGGAATTTATGACCAGAGGAGAACTAGAGATCATTATTGATCAGAAAATAGAAGATTTTGATTACATCAAACTAAAAAGTTTCTGTACAAACAAAACTAATGCAAACAAGATTAGAAGGGAAGTAACAAATTGGGAAAATAGTTTTACAGTTAAAGGTTCTGATAAAGGCCTCAATTCCAAAATATATAGAAAATTGATCCTAATTTATAAGAAATCAAACCATTTTCCAACTGATAAATGGTCAAAGGATATGAACAGATAATTCTCAGATGATGAAATTGAAACCATATCCACTCATATGAAAGTGTTCCAAATCACTACTAATCAGAGAAATGCAAATTAAGACAACTCTGAGATATCATTACACACCTGTCAGATTGGCTAAGATGACAGGAACAAATAATGATGAATGTTGGAGGGGATGTGGGAAAACTGGGACACTAATACATTGTTGGTGGAGTTATGAAAGAATCCGGCCATTCTGGAGAGCAATCTGGAATTATGCCCCAAAAGTTATCAAACTGTGCATACCCTTTGATCCAGCAGTGCTGCTATTGGGCTTATATCCCAAAGAAATACTGAGGAGGGGAAAGGGACCTGTATATGCCAAAATGTTTGTGGCAGCTCTTTTCGTAGTGGCTAGAAACTGGAAAATGAACGGATGCCCATCAATCGGAGAATGGTTGGGTAAATTGTGGTATATGATGAATATTATTGCTCTGAGAGAAATAACCAGCAGGAGGAATACAGAGAGGTTTGGAGAGACTTACATCAACTGATGCTGAGTGAAATGAGCAGAACCAGAAGATCACTATACACTTCAACAACAATACTGTATGAGGATGTATTCTGATGGTAGTGGAAATCTTCAACATAAAGAAGACCCAACTCACTTCCAGCTGATTAATGATGGACAGAAACAACTACACCCAGCGATGGAACACTAGGAATTGAATGTAAAATATTAGCACTTACTGTCTATCTACCCAGGTTACTTATACCTTCGGAATCCAATACTCAACGTGCAACAAGAAAATGATTTACACCATATATTGTATCTAGATTATACTGTTGTAATACATGTAAAATGTATAGGATTGCCTGTCATCTAGGGGAGGGAGTGGAGGGAGGGAGGGGAAAATTTGGAAAAATGAATACAAGGGATAATGTTATAAAAAATTTACTCATGCATATATACTGTCAAAATTTTATAATTATAAAATTAATAAAAAAAACAAAATATGCAAAAAAATCTGCTCATCATTACCTTGTTTCCAATTTTTTTCAATATCTTAACTCCATAATAATAAACTAGTTCAACAAGGCACTATTCTTTTCTTTTTCTTTTCTTTTTTTTATGTTCCACTATTCACCTTTTACTCCCTTGCCTTCAAGTGTTTGATGAGGTGCAAATGTTGAGGTTAGTGGTAGTGAAGAGGTGTGAGAATTAGGGTGAGGAATCTCCTATGGTCAGCAGGTCCAATGTGAAAGAATTCACAAAACCTGAAATCTGTATGGCAAAAGGGATTTTTATTGGCACTGAGAAGCCAGTTTTGCTAGGAAGACAAACTTGTTAGTGGCAAGGTCCTGTTAGGAAAATGGCAAAGGTTAACACCAAGAAGAGAATATCTTCAGTGGGTAAAAATCCTGGCAGGCAGCTTTGCCAAGAAGAGAGATTCCTTTGCAAGCATAATCCTGTTTTGGACTTCTGCAAAGAATGGGAGTTCAAAATTTTCTTTTATTAGCAGTCTGAGGTTCGGGCTTCAATTCAAAATTGAATGAGATTACTTAGCTGGAGTTTGAACCACTGAGAGTTGTTTGTGGCAATTCAATGGAGGGTGATTAACCAAGATCTCCAATTGAATGAAATCACTTAACTTGGGAAGGTCTTGTCTGGGACAAGAATGCTTTTCCCAGGGTTTGGAAGTCTCCCTAAAAGACACACAGTTTACATATGCTTCCCCCAAGGTTATATCATTTCCCCCCAAAAGATTTCAGTTTATGTCATGTTCACTATTACTTTCTTTACATTTACTTTTAAATTCTATTGGAAGAAGTAAAAAAAAAAATAAATAAAAACATGCTTATTGATTTCACAATAAAAAGGGAGCTGGTTTCAGAGTCAAAGCATCCTGATTTCAGGTCTTGCCTTTAATACATGCTAGCTGTGTGATCCCAAAGCAGTCACTTAATTTCTCAGTGTTCTAACCATTCTTTAAGACTTTAGTTATAATGGAATGTGGAAATATGTTTAGAAGAACTGCACATGTTTAACTTATGTTGGATTACTTGCTGTTTAGGAGAGGCTGGTTTGGGAGAAGGGAGGGAGAAAATTTTGAAACCTAAAGTTTTGCAAGGGTAAATGTTGAAAATTATCTTTCAAGTATTTTTTTAAGGAAAGAAAATAAAAATTTTAAATTACTGTGATTATAATAACAATATCGTTGCAAATCCCAACAACACATGCAATTTATACATATTAACATTCCTTATATTATAAAAAATTATACAAGGACTATTCTATATGATTAACTGGATTAGAAAATAAGCATTTGGACTATATTTTGATGCTTTATTAAAAATTAAGACTGGAAAAATATATTTCTAAGAAATCAATGACAAAGTAAAAAATAAATGGAAAGTATTAAATTTAATAACTAAAGCCATATATACACATATGAATATATGTATATAAATATCTATCTATCTATATCTATCTATCTATCTATCTATCTATATACAAACACACATAGGAACATATATTTTTATTTCAAAGTTAGTTATTGATATATTTTAAATATATGTATATATATAACATATATAATATATAATATAATATATTAATATATTATTATATTAAAATATATAACATAACTATAAAATACATCTATATTATATCAATAATATAGAGATAGCTATCACCTATATTTCCCTTATTTATGCTTCACAAGTCTGTCTGATTAATAGATCATAGGATCATAGATTTAGAACTAAAGGACCTTCAGGGATCATCTAGGTCTAGCTGTCTTTATTTTATAGATTGGAAACATAGGCCCCAAAAAGTTAAATGACTTGCCCAAGGTGACCTCAGTCAGTAAGTATTGACTAAGTGTTCACTTGCTGCCAGGTATTGTGTTAAACATTTCCCATACAAAGAAAAAAAGTTCCTTCCTTCAATGAGTTTACATTCTAATCCCGGAAGCAAAATATAATTTTATATATATATATATATATATATATATATATATATATATATTTATTTATTTATTTATATTTATACCTTAGAGGCAAAGATACTTACTTATTGGAGATGTCAGAGCAGAATTTTTATTTTGGTCTTTCTGACCCCAAGCTCACAACAGTATGCTCCACACCAAAATATCTTTCACATATTTATATTTCTATATCAATACATATTTGTGCTGAAAAACAAACAAACAAACAATGACAACAGCATTCTCATTTTATTCTAAGGCAAGAAGAGAATGATTCTAGGGGGTAAACTCTTTTGTTCTTTATTTTAATCAGGCTGATTTAACCATTAGATCATTAACCCCTGGAATTGGAATAAACATTATAATGGGAATGCTAACAGCAGCTCTTCTAATAAAAGTAGAATGGGGAAATGAGATGAAGAAAAGGTAGAAAGAATTGATCAGCTAAAAAAATGTCATCTTTGCATGTATCTTAAAAATAAAAAGCTATTATTAAATTAAAAAAAATATTGTTGAAGGGCAAGTAAATGCTAGTCTGCATTTTTCTCATCTACACTGAAGAAATAACATTAAAAACAAACAAACAAACCCTAACAACACTATACCGGTCCCCAGGATTGAAAGGAGATTCTTTCATTCATTTTATCCCTTGTTCACTTTCATCTTAATGACTGTTCCAAACCATCTCTAATTTAAAGCTCTTCTGCCACTCCCATGTGTTTTCCTCTCAGAAGATGAAAATTTTTCTGTGATTTGACTGAGATAATTGAGATTATTCATTATTTTCTAGTCCTCACTAATATTTCTTGCTTTCTCTCCAAAAAGTGTCTGCTTATTCAGTGGATTTTTAGCTTGCCTGTCAGGCATCCTGCTTCCTATTACTGACAATATTCTATGGTACAGAGAACATAAACTGTGTAATGGATATGGATTAGGAATTCGGGGGCAGCTAAGTGATACAGTGGACAGAGCACTGGTCCTGGAGAAGGGAGGACCCGAGTTCAAATTTGATTTCAGATGCTTAACACCTCCTAGCTGTGTGACCCTGGGCAAGTCACTTAACCCCAATTTACCTTGCAAAAAAGAAATTCAGTCATATAGGATAATCTTCACAGATTTAGTGGGGGAAAAACACATCTGATTGGGTTCTGTGATTGGCAGAACAAGTGAAGGAGTCTCTCAGTTTGGGGATCTCAATTAAATTTATTCATTCTCTTTAAGGATCTTATTGAGTTAACTTGGAGATTTGTAGCATTATTTCCTAACATAGTTTGCTCAATTCTGCTTCCTATTTATGGAGAACAGTACAGATACAAAGGCTGATGGTATGAAAAATAGCCTATGGTGCTTTGTTTGTAAAACATAAATAGATTCTTTGTTTTAAAGTATTTTATTTTTAATTAATTAAATTCAATTAAGTATTCATTTTCTTTTGTTCTCCCCTCAATCTTTATTAAATCATCGGTACCTTAATGAGCAGCAGGTCCAGTGAGAATGGAATAGGAAGAGAAAATCCTGCCATTTGGTCAAAGTCAAGTGGGCAGATGTTAAAGAAGGGACTTCTTTTTAGGAATACTTTTGGATACTCAAACTTGGCTTCTGCACTAACCAGGGCCAGACATATAAGTAAAAAGTATCTAGGGATTCGAAGGTCCTTTGAGAGCTGGAATCTCTTAATATAAATCTTAATCATATTGTCCTCCAACTTTGTTTTACAGATAAGGATACTGAGGCTCAAAGAGATTAAGCAATTCACTCGAGTTTACATAGATAATTAGTAACAAAGAAACAATTGAATATAGCTCTTCTGAATCCAAAGTCGGTGTGCTTTCTATTACATTCTGTGTTTTAGACTAACTTTTGTGTAGGCAGGGATTCTTGTCTCATCTAAGATTTGTTTTTTTTTCTCCAGAGGAAAACACAATACTGTGCCCACAATAGAAGCTAAATACGCAGCTTTTGGTATAAAATTTTGATTAGGGAGAGATAGAATAGATTCTAAAAGCGAAACATGGGTAGGGCATCAATTTGAGAGTCTTGGACTGCCTTGGTGTAGCAAGAGGGAGTCTTATATTAGGTTTTGATGGGGAATAGATGGGTGATGAGAACAGAATGGAACTGGGGAAAGGAGAGGAATATAAAAGAGAGTGGTGCTCCCAAAAGATTCATGAACAGGCACAAGAATGACCCACTTAGGAGCAAACTCCACTGGGGATCCACGTTGGGGAGCAGTCAAGTGATTTAAGCTCTATTCCCAGCATCACCAACATTAACTCATTTATTTCTGTAAAATATTTTTCTCAAAACCACTCTGAAAATAGACAATGTGAATATTGTGATCTATATCACCCAGGTAAGGAAACGGAAACATGGTGGGAAAGTGACTCGCCCAAGATCACATGCTAATAAAAGCAGTAGAATTAGAACTCAGATTTTTTGACTTAGTGTCAAGTGCCCCTTTCATAAGCACAGTTCATTCTCTTTAATTAGTGGTCATAGCTAGATGGCATTTAAGATATAGCACTAACTATTCCTCCCAATTTTGTCATTAGTAATTTTGAAGAGCATATCATCTGTCTTTCATCTATCTTTTATCCAAATCACTAATAAAACAAACAACAACAATAACAAAAAACTCCATGCAACTGAATAGGACCAAGGACCAACCCTGAGTATATTCTACTTCAAAATGGACATCAAACGATTAATGATAAGTTTTTTAGTATGTTTAGTTAGCAAATTTTGATTTCATATAACTATTATTTTTTAATTTACATTTTTCTATTCCCTCAGGAGAACAGCATGAATTTATCAAATGTGTTATAAAAACATCAGTAAATTATAATCCCTGACCAACATTAATCATGTATAAAAAAATGGGAACTAGGTTATTCTGGTACGATATGTCAACCATGCTGACTCTCTTCAGTCTTTGTTTCCTATTCAATGGTATTTTCTTATGATTTTTATCTGGAATTGAGGTAAAACTCATTGGTCCAGAATTTGATATTTGTTTTTCTTTCTTAAAAAATCAGATTGTTATTTGCATTTTTTCCAGTCCTGTAATACCTATCTTATTTTTGCCAATCTTTAAAAGGAGACTTAGCAATTATAATTATTAACTTTTTTAGTACTCTGGAACAAAGTTCATCTAGCCCTTGAAAACTGAACTGAGTATGGGAGGGTTGCTAATCTATCACTCATCTTGGGTTTTAATTTTATCAAAAGTTTATCCTATCTTTGCCAGTCTATTGGGCATTCTCCTACCAGAGAAAACAAAAGATGGGATCAAAATAAGATTGAGTTGTTTTGCTTCCTCTCTATCACTGATCATCCTTTATTATTGTCTCTGACAATGCTATTCTATTTTTCATCCTTGAAATCATAGCTTTTCGCCCCCATTCTCTCCAAATAGCCTATTTCAAAACTCTTATTATTTTTGTTTCCTTAGCATCTCCTTATGCATCCTTTTTTTTCTCCAATAACACAAATATCACATTTGTTCATGACCTATCAAATCCCACTTGGATTACTCACTAGCTTCCTAATTGTGTCACCCTGACATAATACATCCTCCACTTAGCTAGCAAAGTAATTTTCCAGAAATGCAGATCTGACCATGATAATCCTGTGTTCCTCTGGTGTTCCCCCAATTCAACAATTTATTGTGGCTCCTTAGGATTAAATTGTGCATAAATTTTCCCCTTTAGTATTTAAAATCCTTCACTCTCTGGGCTCCTTCCTATCTTTTTAGTTTTCTTGCACATTATTCCCTGCTATACCTTCTATGATTCTTCATAAATGGTGCTCCATCTCCTATGTCCATGTCAGAAATGCTCTAATTTCTAACAATTAGAATCCCTGGTTTTCTTCAATATTCACCTTAAATCCCACTTTCTGCAATTATTTTCTAGTCTCCTAACCTCCAGCTCAGCAGCTAGTGTTTTCCTTTCTGAAGTTACTTTGCATCTCTTCTGTAAATATTTTTAATAGGCCTATTTTCCTACCTATTTTTGTCACCATAAGAACAAAAGGTCCTTGAAGGTAGGAACTATTTATTTGAAGTACACTGCTTGAAACATAAATAGTAAGTGCTTAATAAGATGATGATTGATCAATCCTTTTGTTGGTTCTGATATAGTGAATGATTATAATATTCCTCACCAGCTTCAGTTTGCTCTAAGATTTAGCACTTCTGAGGCTATTCGGACCTGGTATTCCAGTCTTTCACATCTGTTCTTGTTTTCCTGACCCTTTCATCTTTTGAGATACTTTTATTTTTTTTCCCCTGATACTTTAAAAACACCTAAGTTGATTTGGTTTCAGTGAAGCCAAGATATTTTTGGTTGAGAAACCACACCTCTTTCCTTTCTTTCCCCAGGTGTCCAGTCTCCTAGCCATGAGTTAAAACAAAACAAAACAAAGAACAACAAAAAGCCTACACAGTAACAACACATTTAGTTGGAGTCCACTTATCCAGCAGCCACAAATATTAGAAATCTGACTGAGAACTTGGAAGAAAGCCCTCAAGGCTTTAAATAACTTACTGTCATTTTAAAAGAGTTTTTAGGGTTTAAAAATGCCTTAAATACATTGTCTCTTTCTTTCCTTACAACAGCTCTTTGAGATAGGTACTTTGGTATTATTGTCTCCACTTTGCAGGTAAGGAAATTAAGAATCAGAAAGTTCAAACGTTCAGTGTCATATAGCTAGGAAAGGTCATTTATGAAAACAAATGTCTTAAAATCTCAAGAATTTAAATAAGTCCTTAAGGCGACCACCATTAGCTCACAAATTTTTGTCTCTGCTCCTTTTATACTCTTTTGAGAGCTCATCCTTTCTACTGTATCTTCAATCCCATTGGAAAGAGGCAACAATTAAATGGGATTCTAAAGCATGTAGAATGAGGAAGTTAGGCTAGATGGACAGAATACTGGACCTGGAATAAAAAAGATTTGAGCTAAAATCTAGTCTCAGAAACTTACTAGCTATTTAACTCTGGATAAATCACTCAAGTACACCTGTGTTTCCTCATGTCTCAAATAGATCCAATAGCAACTTCTTCTCAGGGTTATTCTGAAAATAAATTGAGATGATATTTTTGAAGTTCTTTGCAAGCCTTAAAGAGCTATATAATTTTTATTTATTATTATTAACATATAAAACCCAATCTTAGCCTTTAAAATTAGAGCAATCATACCTATACATATATCAATATGTATATACACATACACACACATCTATATTACCATCTATTCATTTGCAAACCACCCCAATCTCCTGAATCTAATTTAAAAAAATTAAAAAAAACAAATTAAATAATAATTTTAAGTCATTAATTTGATAATGACTGTTCCCCTTATACCTCATATAATCCACTATTTGTAACTTTCTGATATATTTATTATATAATATTGCACATTGTAGCTATTGGTATCTATTATTATGGCAATCTTCTCAATGAATTGCTTTTCAGGAACTCAAGGAATTGTTTAGTTAAGAGGATAATTTTATGGAATTTTAATTTCAATTAACAGCACTGATAATCACTTTTTTAATTAAATGGGAAAAAAGATTTTCAAACATCAGTGGTTTATTTTAAAGAGACACCTAGATATTTGCATAACTCTTCTTTCTTTACTGTCTTATAATTTCATGATTTCATACACACACACACATATATATGTATATGCTTTGTATTTACATATATATATATATATATATATATATTTGAATATGTGTGTGTTGGCCAACTTTCTCTTGCTGAGTTTCTTTATATAAAGAGGGTCATTTTATGAATCATTAATTTTTTCTTCCTAGTTCCTGCAGATTATGAGGGTCATATAGGAACTACTTATGATTATATACTTAACCAATCCTGAAAGACATAGCAAGCCCTGAATGATCCTTCCATTCTCTTCTGTCCTATGATAGTTCCATGGAGATTGCATTCTTCATCAGTTAAAAAAAAATTGACAACTTCAGGTATGTTCTCTGTTGCTTAATTCTCCCAAGTGTCAAGTTGTGAGCTCCTTTTCTAAATAGTCTTATGAGAGGGGCTTGGATATTTCCTTCCCCCCTACCCAATCACCACCCTATGTGGAGCATGGACTCAGATCAGCTTTGGTCTTAATCCTTGGCTATCTTTTCTGCTTTGTATTTGCTTTTCTGAGCAACTTCAAATTTTATTTACTTGGACATAACTTCATGATTTTGGAAGCTTTGGAGGTGTGGGTTCCAAAGATAGGGCCGATTAGTGACCAGGGAAGAAGGTTCTACATTGGAGAGGATAGCTGCCAACAGGATTAGCCTAATCTTGGTTGTTTACCAGAAGATATATCCTAGAATTGTTTAGACAGTACAGAGCTGAGTTGAAATGTAAAGTGATTTATTGATGATACCACAAAGTGCTTTATGTTTAGATGATTTCCACTGCCATTCTCCTATTTGGGTATAACATTAACATTAATCTTCCGTTTGGTTTAAATTATTATCAATATACATTTCTGATAGTCTCATGTTTTATCACTTTACTGTGCCACACCTAATTCATATTGTGAATTGTGCTTTGATCCTTTTTAAAACATCATAGAAATATGAATCTTTTTGCTCTCCCTTTGGGAAAACCTTAGATATGAGCCTAAATTTTAAAATAAGGCATCAGGTTTGAAATTTAATGAGGAGAAGAGTGGGAGAACAAGAAGTCTTTAACCCCTTTTCAAGCAGCAAGGATTGTACACAATTCAGAGCACATTCCTTACTTAGGAAAAGTAAAGGGAGAAAATGTCCCAGACTTCTGTTCCAAGCATGGTTCCTCAATATTAGTTTGGTATTAGTTTAATCATTAGGATCACATAAAGTCTTTATCAGGTCCAGGTTGCCTCCAGACCATGAGGGAGAGAATATTAATGAATAACTTTTTATAGTGAAATAAAAAACCTGAAATATTATTTACAGATTACAGATAAGGACTAGCCTATGATCTTAATATTATAGTAAAATCCTAGGTGGGGTGGGGCTGAAAAAGGAGGTAGGAAATAGATACCATCAATGGAGACAGGCAAATTCTCTGTAATTTATATAATCTTATAGAATTGTCAAGACCTCTGAAAGGTTAAGTGATTTGCTTAAAGTCATATTAGTATGTACTGAAGGAGGAACTTGAGTCAAAATATCTTTGCTCAACAGCCAGCTTTCTATCTATTTTACCACATAGAAGTTAGGAAATTAAACATTATATTTATTTATATGTGCATAATATTTATTAACAACTTACACCCACATTTTTTGGTATCTCTTTGTGACATGTGGAGCAGTGAGTGACCTTGCATTATGTCTGGCAGTGCTAATGGTACAAGACTCCAGAAGTTGACTTGGCAAAGTACAATGTCTCTCTTGTCTAAGGACCAGCCTAGCTAGATGTGGAGGAAATTGTCCCTAGAGGTTGGTGATGATGAATATTTGAAGTCACAATAGCTCATAAAGACCATTTTTGAAGGAACTGCGATCTGCTTTAGTGGAAGAAAGACCTTCAAAATGAAATCATAGATTCTTAAAATGTTGAAGTAAAGACATATACAAAGGGAATACATTTTTGAAACTGCTAATTATTCCCCATAGTCTTTTAATATTGCCTTATTGCCACACTTTAAAAGTACTTTAAAAGAATGAGTTACGGTATCGTCTTGACTTAGAGTCAAGAAATGGGTCCAATTACCAATTCTAACATTTCTTAGGTATGTAATTTTGGGCAAACCACTCTATCTCAGTTTCTTTATCTATAAAGAAGAGATAATGAGCTTCTCATTACTAAATTCACAGGGCTTCATAAAGGAAAGTGCTTTGATCCTTTTTAAAACACCATAGAAATGTGAACTCATATTAAATTCTAAAGCTTGTCCTTTCTGTTCTATATTCAAGTCAATAAGTAAACAATGAGTTGTAATGGATAAGATTAGAACTTATTATTAAATTAAATTAGAACGGCAAAAACCTGAGTTTTAGTCTTAACCCTGTCATTTCTTATTTTTATGACCTTGACCAAGCCACTTCTCTCTAGGGGACTCATTTTCCTCAGCAGTTAAATAATAGAGCAAGATGAGATGATCTCTATGGTCTTTTTTAGCTCTGAATCCTATGGCCCTAATTATATATTAAGTCAATAATTAAGATGAACTTTCATTTCCCTGATATCACAAATGTGTAATATACCCCAAACTAATTACTATCCATGCATGTACATTTTCTGCAATAGACAAATGACAATGTTTTTCTTTTCTCTGAAATGTATTGAAAGTTGTTTTCTTGAATTCCCTCTGAGTTAATAGTTGCACAGGATAACCAGGTCTCTTCCACAGATGTTGACACTTACCTCATTCCCTCCATCCTGATCACATGCAGGCTACTGTACTGACCTACTCTTTGGCTGACTCATTCCAGGAATTGGAATTTTTTGGGAAAATTGCCCCCTGCATGTTTCCTAGTCTGAGTAACTTATATCTGCCAAGTGTAGGTTCCTAAAATCTTAAAGTTAGAAGGAACTTCAGAGATCATTTTAGTCTTACTCTCACTTGAAGCAGATATTACTGACAAATAAATGATCATCCTGCATCTGCTTGAGCACTTCTAGTACCCACTCTTCAGACAATTATATTTCTGGATATTTCTGAATGTTAGGAAGTCTGTCCTCATATTAATTTAAAATCAATGTATTTGTTTTAGTTCAATTCTATGGATATTATCATGAATAAACTTGATTTCTCTACCATGTGATAGCCTTTCAGAAATTTGAGGACAATGATCCTGACAGGTAGTCATTCAATGAAAATTGTGTTTGGGATACAAAGAAAGGTGTAAGACAGGCCTTGTGCTTACAACAAGTAAAAAAATTATGTACAAACAAGCTATATACAAGATAAATAGGAGATAATTAAAAGAGGGAAGGCTCTAGAATAAAGAGAAGTTGGAGGAGGATTCTTGTAAAAGATGAGAATTTAGCTGAGACTTGAAGAAAGTTAGGGAAACCAGATTTTTTTCCCCTTCTCTTGTCTAAATAGGCTTTTTCTACCAATGTTCATATGATATGATTTCAAGTCCCCTCACTATCTTGGTGGCCTTCCTTTGGATATATGCCCTTTCTAAATGTGGTCCCCAGAATGGAACACAATCCCCCAGATGTAGACTAATGAGGGGGTTAACAACAAGGGGTTAGTTCTCCTGTCACTTTGGACAAGATTTCTATTGGATTAAGATTTTTATTAATGTAGCTTAAGCTCTCATTAGAGGTGTTTGGCTACCTTGTCACACTGTGGATGACATAAAATAGAGAATAAAATAAGACAATTTATTACCAAGTGCTGGATGGTGAAGCCTGGCTAGTATATGCTTTTGATGTCCTTTGAGTTTTAATGAAGTCTTTAGATGATTTTGCACATCTGGAAATAAACTCTTTGGATATGGCATCTCTCTCTTTCTCTGTATTGTCAGTCTGTCTCTCTGGTGCCTCTCTGTTTCTTTCTCTAGGTCTGTCTGTCTCTTCTCTGTCTCTGTCTTTCCTTTTCTCCTTTCCTCTTGTTATTAATTTAGCTTAAAGTGGAAAAGGGCTACATTGAAAGTCAGAGGATGTAAGTTCAAATCTCAAGTCTGCCACTTACTGGCTTTGTGACCTGAGGCAATTCACTGAACATTTCTTGACCTAAGTTACCTCATCTGTAAAATGAGACACTTTCACTAAATGGTCTTTAAAGTCCCTTCCAGCTCTAACTCAATTATCCTTTCAGTCTTAGATGGGATTCTCAGCTCAATTCAATTCATTGTCTATCTGCACTGTCTGTCCCATCTGTTCCCTGATGTACAAATTCATTGTCAATAGTAACAATAGTAGTTTCCATGTATTTAGCACTTTTTTTTCTCATACAGATCACTTTAGAGATATCCTCATTTGATCTTCACAACAACAATAATACTAATAATATCCAGCCTTGACGTAGCACTTTGAAGTTTGCAAAGTCTACTCTTATTATCCCCATTTTATGGATGAGAAAAATGAGGTTACTGAGGATGTTAAGTAATTAGTCCAGAGTAACACAGCTAGTAAGTGTATGAGGGAGGATTTGAACTCCCTTTTTTTGACTTCATGTCCAATAGTCTATCAATCCACCGAGCTAAGGGGCCCAATGTAGAGAGTTAGACTCAGAATCAGGGAGATCTGACTCAAATCTGGCCTCATGAACTTGCTAGCTATATTTGCTCTGGTCAAATCACATAATCATTTCAGACATTCTTTCTTTAACTGAGGGAAAGGAGAGAAAAATCAAAGCACCTTCCTTACAATGTTGTTGTGAGCATAGAGAAGAGCTAATCCAATTCCAATTGATCAATGATGGACAGAATCAGCTATACCCAGAAAAGGAACACTGGGAAATGAGTGTAAACTGTGAGCATTTTTGTTGTTGTTGTTGTTGTTGTTTTGTTTCTCTTCCCAGATTATTTTTACCTTCCGAATGAATACAATCCTTCCTTTGCAACAACAACGACAACAAAATGCGGTTCTGCATATATATATTGTACCTAGGATATACTATAAGATATTTAATATGTATGGGAATACCTGCCATCTAGGGGAGGGGGTGGAGGGAAGGAGGGGAAAAATTTGGAACAGAAGGGAGTACAAGGCATAATGTTGTAAAAAAAAATTACCTATGCATATATACTGTCAAAGAAAATGTTATAATTATAAAAATTAATAAAAAATAAAATAAAAAAAACAAACAGTGTTGTTGTGAGGATCAAATGAGATATTAACTCAGTGCCTGGTCTATAGTAAATTAAAAAACATATATCATTCCCTTCTTTTCTCACTACCCACTTCCATTTACAACTCTGTTGTGAGACATGTAAGATATATTAGTATACCCCCATTTTCCAGATGAAGAAACTACATCTCTGAGAACTGAAGTGAACTGCATAAGGGCCCAGTTAATTACTAGTAGAACTGGGACTTGACCTTAGGACTCTTGATCTGTCCCCTTTCAACAATTATTTGTGAATTATTTTCTTCCTGCCAGATTATATGTTCTATGGAAGAGCATTTTTTCCTCTTACTCGAATGCCCACACTATAGGAGACTCTAGATAAAGTCTTCCTTTCTTTCTTTTATTTTTTAAAAGAATAAATAAAAATTAGATTCAAAATTCTGAAAGTCAGCAAGCTCTTGCTGCTGTGTGACACTGGGCCTCCTATCGCTGTCGTTGCCAAAACTTCATCTCTCTGGGGAAGAGTGGCAAAGGAGATGATGGCTCAGAAGTAGACTCAACATGTCTGTTCTCTCTTGTCTGTTTGTCTCCACAGTAATGGGCTTATTTGCTATTAAAATCACAAAAGGGTTAGGTTTCTTGGGATTCCAAATTGCCAAATATGAGATGAGCATATCTGCTTCTTACTCACAAATGCAAATGGGAGCCTATGAATCTTTCCTTTAACTATAATAACGTTCTATCTATTTAGTCCAGCACAATGCCATCACAATAGCTTTTTTATTCTACTGAATTCATATTAAACTAATATAAAGAGATGCTCCCACCATACCATGAAATAAAACGGTGTTCTTGACGTATTTCCAAAACATTTGGAACATTGTTTCCAAATCGACCTTGTGAATAAATTAAAGAGCTTGCAAAATGTCCTTTAGTGTTTTCCGAATGCATGCAGATGTGAAGTGATGATATTTGTGCATTTCTTATCCTGGATTATGCAGTCTATTTTGCCCATGTTGCTGGCCTGTGTGTTTATTTGTTGTTTGTACTCTGTGGGATGTAGTATTCCAAGAAAGTTGACCTTCACAATTGCTCCTTTCCTCCTGTTGTCCTTGATGACATCACAGTTATGTAGATTTTCAAAGAATCCTAGAATTTTAGTATCAAAACACCCTAGAACCTTGTAATTATAGAACTGTAGATCCGTGCTTTGATAAGGCTGTACAAATATAGCATCCTGAAATCATACACTCAGCATCATAGTCATAGACCCTTTGTGGTAGAAAGGAACATGGAGGTTATAAAGTTCAACACCTACCTGAATCAATCAATCATCTAAAGCATGAATTCTTTCTGTTTATCCTTGTCAAGTTGTCCTTATAAGGAAATCTGTTTCTCTTTTAAATTCTTACATTTAATAAAGATAATCTTAGATTTACCTATCATCTAGCTAGATTCATCTATATAAATCTCTCTCTCTCTCTGTATATATATATATATATACATATATATGTATATATATATACATATACATACATACACACACATACATACACACACACACACACACACACACACACACATATATATATATATATATATATATATATATATATATATATATATATATATATATATATATATATATAAATAAATCTCATTTTATAATTACAGGATATTTGGCAGAAATTATTTCATTTGAGTGGCACCATAGTGTAAAAATTCTACTGGAATTTTGAAATAGGAATTTCCTGTGAAACAGGAAAACTGGATTTGAGTCCCAGATCTGTCATTAACTAGCTGTGTGACATTGGGGAAAACAATTTCTTTTCTTTGGATCTAAGTTTATTCATCTGCCACATTGGGATAGATGATGTTTAAAGTTCTTTCCAGCTTTGATTTCAAATTAAAGATCCTATTTTTTGATGCTTTTTCACTCTTCACAGAGTGAAGAGGTGGGCATCTATAGGGAAAGAAGATAATGATCTCAGTTCATCCATTGGTATATCTTCTTTAGTGCTTAAACATGATGACAGAAAAAAATTAAGTAAAAAGAAGTAGAGAAGACTGAATTGATAATGTAGGTTAGAAGAAAGTAAAGGAAAGCTTTCTTTTCTTTATTTTTCTTCTTCTTCAAGGTACTACTCAATCATAAAATCATAGCTCATGAACCTGAAAGGGATGTCAAAGAGTATGTAGTTCAGCCCTGACATTTGCCTGAAGTATGAGTCTCTGATAAAGATTCTAGCTTCTATTTCAAAACCTTCAGTGATAAGGAATTCCTCATCTTCCATGGTAGCCCATCCCTTTCCTGAACAACTATGTTGGATAATTTATATTTATATAACATTTTAAGGGTCTAGATTTCTAAAGCAATTTTATTAAAATTACTCCAGGAGATAAGTGATATGAAAAAAGAAACTGAGGCTTTACAAGTTAAGATGACATGCCAGGGATCACATAGTTATATCTTATAGGTATGACCAAATCAGGATTTGAACTTGTCTCTTAGTAAGGTTTCAGAATTCTTTCCTTTTATCTCTTTTCTCTTTTTTTCTCTTTCTGTTCTCTTTTTTTGTACTTTTTTCTTAGAAAGGTTTTGCAGATCAAACATTCAAAGATACCCATGAACTATTTTAATTTCTTTGGTTGGAAACTCCTTTGTAGACTTAGCCTCCCTTCCCCCACGTCCCTTATGATAGTAAAAAGTCTTTCTGAAGAGACAGTCTTAGAATTCTGTGACTTCCAATCACTGATGAATGTTGACTGGAAGATTCTTTTCAAAGTGTCTGGTGTTTCATTTGAAGAAACAGTGCCCCCTTATCACTGATCCAGACCAGCTTGGCTTAATAAAAACCAACATTCCCCTTCCCACCATGCAGTGATTAGCACCATGCACACTGAATACCAGGAGGAACTGTGAGACTTTAGTTTTTGAGTGGAAAACCATGGCAATTCTGATTGTGTGTGTGTGTGTGTGTGTGTGTGTTTTTTACAGAGAAGAGATTTTTTTTATTTAATACTTTAAACTTCTGGTTTCAGAGATACTGTTTTTTCTGAAACAGATCAAAACCATTTGGGGGTAATCCACCCAATTTTATTGTTACCAGCTCTGTCAAATTGGATCCAGCTTTATTATAGGCTTGTTCTCCCTGACTTTTTTTTGATTTAGAGAGTCCTTTGTCTTGGTCTGGAAAGGTGATGTTGCTTTTTTCCAAAAGAAATATCTTGCAGAGAGGCCATAGAATTTTTGGAATGGATTAAAGAAGAAGAGAAGAAAACTAGCATTTATTAAGCACTTACTATGTACCAGGCAATGGGACGAATACTTTACAAATATTATTTCATCTAATCCTCACCACAACCCTGGGAATCAGATGCTATTATTATCCGCTTCTTATAGTTGAGCAGAGAGAGAGAAGTGATTGACCTAAAGTCACATAGCTAATAAATATGTGAAGTTGAATTTGAACTTACATCTTCTTGACTCCAGATTCAGTGTTTTGTCCAGTGTGCCATTATACCTCATGATCTATTCTCTGATTTCTTCTAATGAAAAAGTCTTGGAGACGTATATCACCAAGCTGATCACCTACTAAGTGCTAAACACTATGGGAGATAAAAGATTTAAAAGACATGATACCTAAAAGGATGCTTACACTGTAGTAAAGGGGATGAGATAGTCTTAAGTGCCAATCAGAACTAAAAGATAGCATTCAAAGTAGATGTTAGTTGTGCATCCTAAAAACTCAAAGCCATATTTACAAACACTTCTTTAGATTCTTTTCTTATGTACCTTGATAGTCACCTTTCCCATTCCTCTCCTTCTGTCTACAAAGTCCAGCCACAGGATGTGTTCATTCTATATGAAATGTTGTCCAACATTATGGTAGCACTCATTACATGCCTTTGATCCTTAAAGGGTTAAAAACATCATCAGAGAGATTTGTTTTAATTATTATCTAGTTAAATGTGGCAACATTTCCCCCTCCTTCAGGGTATGACTTTCTATTTTCTTGGCATTATTTCATGATAATCATTATAAAAATAATAACAATGATAAATGTTTCACCATTTTATAGTGACACTCATCTGATGATCTCTAAGCGTTTTGTAAACACTAATTAAAATCTTGTAATATGCCTGGGAGGGAGGAAAGTATTATAATCATCAGCATATAAGTGGTTAAACCGAAAGTAGAGAGTTTATATAACTTGTCTCAGGCCTTAGTCCTCACAAATTGTAAGTAATTTGGTTTCTTATGCTGTGATTTATGAAAAGATTGCTAGTCAACTAATCAACTAGCATTTATTAGATATAAATTATGTCCCAGGCTTTATAATAAGCTCTGGGGAACCAAAGCAAAGAAATTAAACAAAAAAGTCCCTGCAACTCTCCTGACTTTAGATATTGTGTCTTCTTGATTGGCTACTCTTTGATTCCTCATTTGGACATTTGCTAAAGCTCTGTGCTAGAGCTTTCTTGCCTTCTTTCACTGCCATCTTTCATTAAATAATCTTGATTCTAATTATTATCTCTATGCACATGATTTTTAAATTTACATTTCAAACCCCACCTAAACCATCCAAATCTCTCTAACTGGATGCTCGAAATGGCAACCTAGATGTTCAACCGGAATCTCAAAATCACCGGGTCCAAAATTGAAATCACCTCCCAAAAAACCTGATAGTCTTCTTACCTTTTCTATTTGTGTTTTTTGTTTCCCTATATTCCAAGTCATCCAAGCCTAAAATTTTGGACTTAAGTGATTATAGTTAGAAAGGACCTTCTTCAGAGCTTCTAACCTCCAATTTTATAAATGAGGTGAATAAGGCCTTGGTTTGATAGATTAATACAGCCAATTAATGGCAGAGTTGGAATTCATGCTTGGGTTTTCTGATTCTAGATCATATCATTACAAATCTTTTCAGTATTTAACGCAATCTATCATCTTCCTCCTCCTCCTCCTCCTTCTCCTCCTCCTCCTCCTCCTTCTCCTCCTCCTCCTCCTCCTCCTCCTCCTCCTCCTCCTCCTTTCCTCCTCCTTTCCTCCCCTTCCCCTCCTTCTTTTCTTCCTCTTCCATCCAAATTTAATTTTCCAATGAACAAGTTTTGTCAAGTCCACCTTCTCAATATTTATTGAATTTTGTTCTTTCTTTCAACTTATATAAACACCAACTTTGTTTATGCTGGTTCTACCCTCCCTGTACACCTTTCAGTTTTGTAACCATTTCTTCCCTTCTATGCATGCTACAATCCTGTTACACTAACATGTCTGCAGTTCTTTGAACATCTTTTTGTCTACATGGGCAATCTCCCATGCTTAGAATTCTCTGTTCCACTTCTACCTCTTTATTTTCATAACTTCTTCTAAGGATCAGCTCATGTCTCACCTTCTACAGAACTCCTCTCAGATAATTTTTCGTTGACTATGTATATATCTTGTTTGCATCTAATTATTTCTATATTGCTATATATTGGAATTGAAGCTCTTTGACGTCAGAGACCATTTTTGTTTGCTTGTTTTATTTCAATTTTTATCCCTAGTGTTTACCATAGTGCCTGAGAGATAACAAGCACTTAATAAATGCTTTTTGACTGCCTGGCTGTATAGCCTCCTTATTAGCCTTCTGTTTCCAGTTTCCCCTCTCTAATGAATTCTCTACATAGCTGTCAAAATAATCTTCCTAAGCTATAACTCTAACCATCTTAGAGCCACCCCCCCCACTTAAAACAATCTTTAGTAACTCCTCATTACGTAGTGTATGCCAGTATTGTTTCCAGGGATATAAACATTGATAACAAAATTCAAATAAGCATTTCCAGAGCTACCTCAGTGTTTAGGAGATTCCAAAAGAAAGTGTGAGAGAAAAGATATTAGACTGACTATCAAACTGAAGGTCTACAGAGCCATTGTGCTGACTTCATTATTGTATGACTGTGAAACGGGACAGTATACCAGTGTCATTCCAGGAAACAGAAATTGAATTGTCTCATGAAAATTCTGAAGACAACCTGGCCGTATAAGATACCAGACCCTGAGGTCCTTTCTTGACCTAAACTGTCAAGTATTCAAACTCTCAGTAGAGAGCACAACTTCAATGGATTGGTCTCATTGTTCGAATGCCAAATATGTGCTGGCCAAAAAACAAAACAACAATAACAAAACAAAACAAAAACTGTTTTGTGGAGAACTCACACGGCAAGCATTCATATTTTGGTGAGAAAAAAGTGATACAAGGACACTCTGAAGGTCTCGCTTAAGAATTTTGGAATTGGTTGTGCCGTACAGGAGACACTGGCACAGGATTGCCCAGCATTAGCATACTCACATTAACAAAGAGGTGCAAAGAAAGCAGAATTGGATAGCTCAAAAGAATAGTGAGATCTGCAGATTTAAAGAATCTATCCCAAATGTTCACATGGACTGTGCATTCTGAATTCATATTGGTCTGATCAGTTACAATTGGATGCATGATGTTTTGACTCTAACATAGTGATACCCTGTCGGTCCTTTGTGAGAACAGCAACCCACCAGGACAAAACACAAACTCCTTAGTTTTAGTACTTGCACTGTAGTAAATGGCTCCTCCTAGTTCACAGAATTCTTTATGTGTATATGTGTGTGTGTGTGTAAGTGTTATGTTCTCTTCAAACTGCTCTACAAGCTACTTCCCAATTCAGTTTTGTTCTCTTATTTCCTACAAATCCCTTTGACATTTAAAGCCCTTAACTAGCTATCTCCAAAGCACCTTTCTAGGTTTATGATATATTACCCCTTTTTGAATACTCTGAGATGTTACCAACATGCCTCTTCCCAGACATGTGTCGTATCTCTCTATTTTTACCCAGGCTATATTCCATCTCTGGAAAATACTCTCTTCCTTCTTATTGAGAATCCCTAGCTTCCTTTAAAATCCAGTTCAATAGCCATCTCCTACATGAAACTTCTCCAGATACTCCCTAGTTACCATCCTGAAATTAGCATGTATGTACTTTATTATTTATTTTGTACATACTTATAGTGGTACCTGTTGTTTGCTTTGATAGAAGATAAGCTCCTCCTGGAGGACAGGATTATTTCAATTTTATATTTGCATTCTCAATACCTGATAAATAGCTGGCATTTAATAAATGTTAAATTAATAATGAACTAGTATAGAACCTCCTCAGGAGGGAGCTTGATTCTTGCTTCTTCCAAATCTTTGTTTGTTAAAATATTTCTCTTTTTTCAAAGACTAGTTTTATTGCTATTTTCTCTATGAATTGTTGTCTGGTCTCTCTTTGACCTCTGCCCTTCTCGCTCAAAACTATTTTTATTTCTTAAAATTTTTTCTGCATCTTGCTTTCCTTCACCCTTAACATGGTGATTTTCCTAGATTTGGAGAAAATAGATCTGGGGCCAGAATCTTTGTTCTGTTCGTTACTAGCTTTGTGTGGAGTTCCAATTTCTCCAGTCCTCAGATTCCTGATCTATAAAATAACATGGTTGGTTTAGATTTTTTAAAGGTCTCTTCAAATTCTAAATCCCATGACTTTGTGACATAATTATTTATGCATATATTGCATCCTCCCTGCTAGATGGCAATCTTCTTGACAGCTGGGATAATACCATTTTTGACTTTTTTATTTGAAGTACCTAGATGGTGCCTTAAAGTTAAAAAGTACATATTACATATTACATGTACATAAGTACACTTAGATGGGGTAGTGGAGAAGACTCATCTTTTTGAGTTCAAATTCAGGCTCAGACACTGTGTGCAACTGTGCAAGTCACTCCAATCTTGTTTGCCTCAGTTGCCTCATTTGTAAAATGAACTGGAGAAGGAAAAGGCAAACAACTCCAGTATCTGCCAAGAAAACCTCCAATGGAGTTATGAACATAATAGATATTTGCTTGAGTAGAATTGAATGTTTAATAGGAAAAAGAAAGAATGAAACAAGATGAAATGAAGAAAAAATCTGTCCTGGCTATAAGTACATTTTGCTTCTTGGCTGGATTCTGCCACTGTCTCACAGTGTGGTTTTGAGCAAGTTAGCTTTCTTTGAAAGGCCTGAGTTCCCTCATCTATTCAAAGAAGGGCTGTACTAGATGTCCCCTTCTTGTTATGATACAATTCTGAACAATATACAGTATTGCATCCAGATTTTCTTAAGAGTACAGCTTATACTTGTCAACATAACTTCCTGCACCATTTATTTATCCATGGCCTAGTTCAACAGTCAATGCTGTCCCTATGAGGAGATGTAGTAGGCAATAAGTCTTCTTTCCTGTGATCTTGGAGGTGTCCATAAGGCTCCTATTCCATTGAAATTCATTTTTCCATCTGTTCACTGAAGCTGGAAATTCCTAAAACTGAGTACAAAGACTTTCACTTCACAATTAGAACTAGGCTGAGAATGAAAATCCCCTTAGGAAGCAAAAATGAACTTGAAGGCAGCTTGCTTTTAAGGGAATCTCATAAGACTTGGTGACATGACATGACTATGAGTCCTGGTTCTTATCACCCATTATCGATGAGATCTTGAATAAGTCACTTATTTGATTTCTCTGAGATTTACTTTCCTCAGATGTAAAAAAAAAAAGATGACAAAACTTTCCCTCCTTAACTATATGATTGTTTTGAATAAAATACTTTGGAAATAGCACAGTGTTATGGGAATGGGAGCTATTACATATAAATAGAAAGGCAGAATGGTAGAGTGGATAGAAAAATAACTCAAGCAGGCAGGTAAAAAGCATTTATTAAAAACTTATTATTTGCTAGGCATCCTGAAAAGTGTTGGGGATAAAAAGAAAGATCAAAACAGTCTTTTCCTTCAAGGAGCTTACATCTAATAAGAGTGGGGGGAAGAAAATGTAAAATATCTATGTCATAAAAGGTATAATCAGGGTAAATTGTAGGTAATCTCTAAGGTAGTAGGATAAAGGTGAACAGGCCAGGCTTTTGACATATGAGCACTTCAGTAACAGACTAACAGCAAGAGGAAGGGGAGTTTTCAGGAATGAAATTCTGAAGACACAGAGAAACAATTCTAATGAGAAAGAAAAAGCATGGTTGTGTAAAGAAAACAATGTGAATGCCCAGGAAACTCATCAATCAACATGGAATAATAAAAAAAAATCCACAGAAGATAGAAGCAAGAGTTGGTACCTGAGGATTAATGAAAAACTGTGGCCATCTGTGACTCAGTGATGAAGGACTTAAGTTCTTTGGATCATGAAGAAATTTCTTCATGATCCAAAATCTCTTGTCTATTTTCTTTTCTCTTTTAAATTCATTTTCTAAGTAGCAGCTAGGTGGTACAGTGGATAGAGCACCAGCCTTGAATTCAGGAGGACCCGAGTTCAAATTTGATCTCAGACACTTCCTAGCTGTGTGACCCTGGGCAAGTACTTAACCCCAGCCTCAGGGAAAAATAAAAAAAAAATAATAAATTCATTTTCTGTTATAGAATAAAACAAGAATTTCCACAATATAATATAATTTTGAAAAGATGATTGCACATGAAACTGCAAATACATTATGTACAATTTGCCATTTCTTTTAAATGAAAATAATAAAGTTATCATGTAAATTATTTTTCTTCCCCCCTCATCCTATAAATAGCTATCATTAGACAAAAATATGTACATATATGTATGTTTATATATATGCATATATATACACATATATCATATATATATATATATATACAAAAATACACACATATGTAATTATTCTATGTACATCTATTTGTCACTTTTTTCTCTGGATGCAGATAGCATCTTTCTATGTTATTTGAAGTTAATTTGTGTATTTATAATGGTCAAAATGACTTATTTGATCAAAATTATTCTGAAAATATTGTTGTTACTATATGCCACATTCTTTTGATACTACTCATTTTACTTTTCATTACTTTGTGTATTCTATATGTGTTTTTCAAAGATCACTGAGCTCACCATTTTAAAAAATTAATTTATTTTAAAAACTTAATTACAGAATAGAAAAAAGAAAAAAATTGCCATGTGCATAGCAGAACATAAGAGAAGATTAAAAAATAAGAACCAATAAATTTCCATTTCAAGAAAGCCTATATAATAAATATTACACATTGTATTCAGAACTATCCAATCTTTGGGTTTTTGTAATTTTATTTTGTTCCATTCTGTGAACTTTTAACTTTATCCTTTTTTCTTTCTTTCCTCCTTATAACTCCTGGATGGCTTCAATTAAATGTGGAATATATGTGTGTATAAATGTGTGCATGTGTATAATTTTATGTTGTAGCTGTATGTATATACACATACACACATAAAAACAAACAATACATAATATGAAAACACACATATAACTAGATACCTATAATTATATACACATTTATATTCATATACATCTATATAAGATTGTTTTATGATTGTCCTCTGTTTCTCTGAAGGTTGTTAACATCATCCTTCTTAGTCCAAGTCTTTCCATATTTTTCTAACTGTACCAACTCATTTCCTACAACACAGCAATATTACAACCTTATAATGTCTAATTATTTTAAATACTCTAAAATAATATTGATTAGTTTTCTTACTTTTTTAATTTTATTTTTTTTGAGGCAATTTGGGTTAAATGACTTGACTAGGGTCACATAGCTACTAAGTAGTAAGTGTCTGAAGCCAGGTTTGAACTCAGGTCCACCTGGTTTCAGGGCCAATGCTCTGTCCATTGTGCTATTTAGCTTTAATTTTGTCTGAGATAAATTATTACCACCCCTGCTTTTTTTCTTACAAATTTTATTCATGATCACTGCTATTTTTTGTGTGTCTCTCTTATTTCCTATCCCTGAAGCCTCTTTTGCTTTATTTCTACCAGCTAACTGGCTTTGCTATCACTTAACCTACCACCTCCCTAACAAGGATCCCTTCCTTACCCTCTTCCCCTACACCTTCCCTCCCTCTTTATTCCATTATCCTTTGTCTACATACCTTATCCCTTCCCTTTTAAATTATACTTGCTTCTAACTCATTCCCCTTAGTTTTTTTCTTTCTATTTTTAAACTTTTGTTAATTTTTTTTTATTATTCCATTTTTTATTTCTTCTCCTTTTTCTTTAGTTGCACTTATTGGGACAAGCTGGCAATAACCTATGAAAACTTTCCTAAATGTCCTTTTTTGTTATAGCTGCATAACTTTTTATTGGGGATAATTATGATCTTTAGGCTCACCTGCTATGATTCACCTAGGCCTCCCCAAACAATGTTGATTTTGAGGTTGATAATGACTCTGCTGAATGGACTGCTAGAACTCTACAATGCATTTAGAAGACACTTGGGAATTAAGTCATGCTGAACTTGGGAAACTCTTTAGTCTAACATGCTGGGGGGAAGGATTTGAAGGGACAAACCTCTCTTTGATTCTAGAGACCTTTCCAAAATTGAGGTTATAGGCAAATGTGCCAAATGTATCTTAGCTGATTTGCTGAGGATAGGAAGTATTTTCCCAGGAGAAAACTGTGATAGGAAATGAGAGAAGAGCTTCCTTGCCTAATTCCAGTCAACAGTGTGGGTTAGCTCAGTGCTTGGATGCTGAATGAATTATGAAGATTCTGAAATATTTCCAGCAAGCCAGTGAAGATCTTTGGCACTTTGGGGATGATGAAAATATTGGCCACTGAATGGGAAGGGGCAATGACTTAGTGAGCCTCAAAAAAAGGGAGTGACCCATCCTTGTCTCTCTCTCCTACCTTCCAAGTAGCATTGTAAAATTCTGAGAATTCTTGTAAGAGGAGGAGAAGACTATCTTTTTCTGGGTAGCAGATTGACTATTTTAACAGGCCAGCTAAAATAGGGTGATCACTACTGGTCCTCTAACTGTGTTCTTTTTGTCCTTATTTATCTTCTCATAGGTGCTTGATCTAAAAAACAAATGCCCAAATTTGGAGTAATCCAGAGATCCTCAGTTGGAGTCAGCTGAACATTGAGAGGAATCCAGGAATCTCAGCAAATTCCACAGAGCTTCTTAAAAAAGACCACGAAACAGATGAGCCCCAGTTCTTGGTCTGGATACTTTCCAGAAGGCATGGACATGGAGTGAAATGTTTGGATAGTGTTACACTGAAGTGAAATAGATACTATCTATTCAGTAGTCCTCTTAAATGCTTCATGCAGTGATGTTGTCTTTCTCACATAGCAAGGTAATAATACAAACTGTAAAATGATGATTAGTCAAGTTACTGTATATTGTGAATCTTTAGCATTTATTTTATAGGCAAGAAATAAATAGATATCTCCTTCTTTATTCATTTTATATATTTGGTACTTTCTGACAGCTCGTGTTGGGGAGATTCTATATGTAAGCTAAGCTCACTTGTTGCTTGGTCATTTTCAGTGGTGTCCAACTTTTCATGGCTTCATTTGCAGCTTTCTTGGCAAAGATACTGCAGTGGTTTTCCATTTCCTTTTCCAATTGAGGAAACTGAGGCAAACAGGGTTAAGTGACTTGCCCAGTATCACACAGCTAATGTGTCTGAGAGCAGATGTGAACTGAGAAAGATGAGTCTTTCTGACTCCAAGCCCAGTTCATTATCCACTGTACCACCCCCTGGTTGCCCTAAGCTAAACTTAAGTTTTAAGCATTTTTTCTCCGGAGTGGGGATAAAATAAATTGAAGTATAGATCCAAAGCTGAGAAGGACCCCTTGTTATTGGAAAAGGAGAGAGGGCAGTGATTCACCTCTCTGGGTTATTTATTACTATTTTTTAAAAAAAATATTATTAGATAGAAAAATATATTGAAAGCCTCCTGAAGTTTTTCTCTTTGGGATAAAATAACATGGTTATTCTGGTTTATTAGCAAGGAAAATACATTAGATGTTTGAGTGGGGCAAGATTTTCTTTTCTCCTGTTGCCCTGATTCTATCCTAGTCTGATGCAGTAAAGCCATATGGCAGCCTTTATCTTTGGAAATTTCTTTCCCTTCTTCCTATAATAATTATCTAGATTTGAAACATTTTAAAATGCATTTGGGAAAAGGAGAAAAACAGAATAATAATAGCAGCAATATTCTGCAGCCATGTGACCTTATACAGGTCACTTCTCTTCCCTTTCTGACTATAGCATATACTGTTTTATTTATATACATATATATATATATATATATATATATATTTTTTTTTTTTTTTTTTTTTTGAGGCTGGGGTTAAATGACTTGCCCAGGGTCACACAGCTAGGACGTGTTAAAATGTCTGAGATCAGATTTGAACTCGGGTCCTCCTGAATTCAAGGCTGCTGCTCTATCCACTGCGCCACCTAGCTGCCCCTGTTTTTATATAAATATTGTGCTTCCTCCAGCACATAGTATTGTGTAAGTTGATTATGGTATCATAAAATAATATGTGTTAGTGCTGAAGAGACTTTAGAGACAGGTTAATAGATTTATAGCAAGAAGAAAACAGATCATTTAGTCCAATCCCCTCACTTTATAGATGGGAAAATCAAGGCTCAGAAAAGTTAAATGATTTGGGAAAGACCACATATGACAGAGATAGTATTAAAATCCTGATCTAATTCCAGTTATTGTACTCTTTCCATTGCTTCATGTTGTTATCATAGGACATAGTTTTCATATGGGGGTCTAGAGATTATAAATGACATTCAAAGTCATATAAGAAATAAGTAGCAAATTTGAATTTTGAACCTAGATCTTTAGATTCTATATCCAGGACTTAATAATTTCTTTTTTTTTTCTTTTTTTTTTTTTTAGTTAGATGGTGATAATAATTTTTGCCTCCCTGTTCACAGTTTGTTGTGAAGAAAGTTCTTCATGAATTTTCAAGAAATATCGGAGAGTATGGCCCTGTAGAATGTGTAATGGACCTGAAGTTAAAGAGAAAATTCAAATCCATCTCTACCTGTTGCTTCTTGCATAGCTGTGAACAAAACACTTAAGATTTCTGGACTTTGATTTTCTCATCTGTAAAATGGTGAGGTTGAACTAGACAATCCTCGACATCCTATCTTTCCCTCAATTAGAAATATTCCTGTAGAAATGAGTTTTATTTATGTTATTGATGTTAACATAGGAACTAATTTTTTTCAGATGAGTGAAGTTGTCTAGGGGATGTGAAAGAAGATAACTATAATGGGATTTCATGTAACTTCCACCTTTTGAGAAAAATAATTTTTGAGCACAATCACATTTTGCTAGGGAGAGAAGAGGAGAACACAGAAAACTAGCCCTATGTACTTTGCCTGATAAGGCTAATGGACTGATAAGTGAATCATCTGGCTTAATGTAAAGAAGTGTAAGGTAATGAGTTAGACATTAAAAATTAATCATAGAGGATGGCTGGGTGCTCAATTCAGAAGGCTGACAAGATCAGAGGTGATTGAGAAGGATACCTTGAAAGCCACCTGCAAATGTTTGCCACTAATAAATTAGGCTGAAGGGATATACCTGTAGGTGTTCTGGGGAGCATGCTGCCAGAAGATTTTTGGCCTCCAAATCTTTATCTAAGCATTCTTAGTATTTATTCATATTTGAAACACCAGGCTATGCAATAGACTTTGAATTTCTAGGGAACTTAGTGTAGTTTAAACTTTGAAGTAGAGATGTCAAGAAGGAAGTATGTTATACTGCCTCTAATTCAGTTTATACTATCAGAGTGAAAACTCAATTCAGTTCAGTTTGGTTTAGTTCAACAAATGTTTTTTTTGCAGAGAGTGATGCTCCATGCATAGTGAGCTACATTATTTTAGATAAAGCAGAGTTTGTTCCTTCAGGAAGTTTATTATTTAGTGTCAATCAATTATTCAAAAACATTTATTAACTACTTCTTGTCAGGTACTATGGTAGCTGCTAGATACAAATACATCAGTCTCTGCCCTCAAGAAGCTAAAAGTTTATAGGAAGAGATATCAGGTACACAAATAAGTGCATGTAATGTAAGTAAAGATACATGTGCAAACATAAGTACATGAATATAAGAAGAAATAAGAAGAGATTTGTACATGCAACACAAGTAGATGTTAAATGAGAGAATAAGGCAGCTAGGCACAAATTCAAATCTGGACTTAGATAATTATTAGCTGTGTGATCCTGAGCAAGTCACTTAACCCTGTTTGCCCTAGTTTCCTCATTTGTAAAATAAACTAGAGAAGAAAATGGCAAACCATTTCAGTATCTTGATCAGGAAAATCCCAAATGGGGTCATGAATAGTTGAAAAAGACTGAAAAAAACAACAAAATAGGGGAGGATAGCAGGAGTGAGGGAGCAGCCACATATAGTAAAAGAGATTAGTGAAAACTTCGTGGAGACAGATGGTAATGCATAACAATATTTGAAGGACAATAGGGATTCTATGAAGTGGAGGTGAGAAGGGAGTGCATTTGAAAGATTGGGAACAATTTGTAGTATAGATACATATATTTGTGGTGCATAAGAACAAATGGCCAAAATGTGCAATATAACATAATAAACATGCTAGAGAGGTACATAAACTAACACTATACAAGTTATGAGAGGGGAGAGGGGAAATTCTGAAGAGAAGCCCACTTAGAGGATCAAGCTTCCTGGAGGGTAGAACCTTTGAATTGGGAACTGATAGTTTTGAAATGGTGTAAACCAGAAAGAGATGTATTTTAGGAGTTTAAATAAGGAATTGCAAAGCAGACTTGGACATCATACTTTCCAAATCAGTTTGCCTCTAAATTGTCTTGGTTTATATAACTGAAGATAATATTCTCAAGTTCCTGAAGTCAAACATGGCAAAGTGATGAGTGCATTGGCTGGGACATCAAAAAGCTCAATTCTGTCACTAACTGCTGTGTGTCTTTAGGAAAAAGATTCAGTCTCTTTCTCTGTTAAATGAAAGGATGCTAGGATCATAGATTTCAAGCCAGAAGAGATCTTTAAAGGCTATTGAGAACAACCTGCCTTATTTTTCAGAGGAGTCAGCTGGAGTACAGAGAAATTAAGTGATTAATAAGTGTCTGAGGTGGGATTTGAATTCAGATCTTTTTGATTAGAAGACCAGTGTACTGTTTTTACACCATGTTGTTCTCAGGGTTTGACTTCATGAGATGAAGATAACTTTATATCCCATGTTTATCTAATTGATAAGATAGAGTCAGGAAGACCTAATGTTTAAACCCTGCCTCAGGCATTCACTGGCTTTATGATTTTGGATAAATTATTTAATCTACTCTGTGCCTCAGTTTCCTCATCTATAAATGAGGATAATATTATCTAACTCATCAGATTGTGAAGATTAAATGATACATTTGCAAAACATTTTGCAAACCTTAAAGTTCTATATGATGATAGGTATTATCATTATTTTCTAATAATATGGAGTTATCTAAGTTCAACTTGCTTAGACTATGCCATGTGTATGTTGCTCAGGCCAATTGAAATATTCATTCCAATTGAAAATTTGCTAAGGGAAAGAAGGACTTTTTAAAAAAGAAGTTCTAATTCTGTTCAAATTTATAGGTAGAAACAAAATTAAAAAAAAAACACAAAAAACTCAAGTCAAAGAAAGTTGGAACCAGAGGTATCACGTTACTGGGAAAATGCATGGATTTTGGCATCAGAAAATATAGGTTAAGATGCCATCACTGATATTTTGTACTTGTGTGTTCTTGGGCACATGTCACTTGGTCTCTGTTTGCCTCAATTTCCTCCTCTGTAAAATGAGAAGCTTGAACTTTGTGGCCTCCCAAAGTCACCTTTAGCCCTGGAGCTTTGATCTTATGATACTCTTCATTTTGCTGAGGGCAAGAAAGTTGATGGGAGACATCAGGAGAGAGATGCAAAGAAGAATCAGCTCAGTCAACACTATAGAGCTAAGGTTATGTTGCATATTGTCAAAGGGAGGGAGGATACATGCAATAAAATATGAGTTTATAAAACTGAGCCAGGTGTTAGGGACACAGTAGGCTCTCAAATACTTGCTGGTTGATAAAAGGGAAAACTAAGCTAATGATAGAGGGATGATTTGAAAATATTGCACAAGCTTTCATAGCTCTTATATGAGGTTTCAAGGGGTGGGAGGTCACCAGATCTCTGATCCCGTGGCACTTAAGATCTGTTATGATTTAGGGAGGCCTTACTAAGATGACAGCTGCAATTTTTTTTCTAGTTAGCCTGGAACAAGGGAACACTGTATGTATTTTAAAGTAGTTTAAAAGGTACAAAGAACTTTAATCATATAAGATTTTCTTATCCACCGTCCTCCTTTTCTTGTTTTTTTTCTCTCTGCCTATATAGCTACCAACTCTAACATGGACTTCTGCTATATCAGTTGTATCCCCAGTTTTCAATCTATCCTCAGCATAGCTCCTAAAATTATCTTTGTAAAGTATTGGACAAACTGTGTCATTGCCCTGTTGGAGAATCATCATTTGTTTTCTTGCTATGTCTGGGAAAAACTACAAATTCTTCAGCTTGGAAACTAAAAAGAAAGCATGATATTTTATTGATGCCTCTTGTTTTCATATCAAAATCATTTCAATCCCTTCTTTCTACAAATGATTCTCTCCTTTGTGATAATAAAAACAATTAAGCAAAAAACATTCACTAGAAGATCACATCTGATAATGCATGCAATGTTTTTGTTCCCTGTAATTCTGCCATGAGTGAGTTTGTATGATTCATTCTTATGTTCAAAACCTTCATTTTTTGTATGTTTTTTTTTAACCAAGTGGAACTTCCTTTTCATGGGATTTTCATGTGCATGTTGTTCTTGTATTTTACTGATTTTATTGATTCTTCTTATTTTGGACTGTAGCAGTTCATAAATGATCCCATGTTTGTATGAATTCATCATATATTCCAACTTTCACTGAAAAATAGTATATTGCAGGAATTAGCCATAGTATTTTGGGGATGTTATCCAATATATGGGCACCTGTGTTGCTAGGAACATTTTAGTACATTTTGGACCTTAGTTCCAGATTTGAACTTTTTTTGGATATGTGCCCAGTTGTAGAATCATTGGGTCAAAATACATATAGCTAAGTTTTTCTTTAATTATACCAAAGAGATTTTTGAGAACAGTTTCATGATTGTGCAGCTCCACTAAGAGAACATTAGTGTGTCTGTTCCTCCATAATATTCATAATATTTCCTTTTTACCAGTATTGACTATTTTCATTTTCTATCATCTTTGACAATTTGCTTGGCTGTGGTGTGGAAATCACAGCTAATTTAATTGCATTTCTTTTATTATTAGTGAATTGGAGCACGTTTTCTTATGGTCACAGAATTTTCAATTTTCAATTTTTTTTTAATTTGCTGAGGCAATTGGGGTTAAGTGACCAGGATCACACAGCTAGGACATGTTAAGTGTCTGAGACCAGGTTCTTCTGACTTCAGGGCTGGAGCTCTATCCATTGCACCACCTAGCTAGCTACCCCTGTTTTTAATCTTTTGAAAACTATTTGTTCCTGTAACAGAACAATTGATGGCTCATTGAATAAAGCACTGAGTCTAAAGTCAAAAAAATTAGGGTTCAAATCCATCCTTAGATGTTTATTGACTATATGACTCTGGGCAAATGGCTTAATTTCTTTTTATTTCAGTTTCTGTGATTATAAAAGGGCAAATAGCGCCTAACTTGCAGGCTATTGTGAAAATCAAATGAGATGATAGTTGTAAAACAGCACTTTGCATAGTGCCCGGCATATAGTAGGTGTTATATATTACTCATTCCCATCCCTTCCGTTTCCTGTGTAATACTGAATACACTAGCTTTAGTGTCTGAAGGTCAGGTACCATCTCATTCATCGTCCAGGACTCTGTGGTACCCCCTTAAGGATTTAGGGTATCTAGGCTCTCTGCAAATAGCTTCAACTCCTACTACTGGTGTACTCCCAAGTACAGGGAAGTAGCCCCTGGAACTCTAGTTCTATTTATCTACAAAAGATAAGTTTTTATAAAGAAAAGTTTACTTTAGGGGCAGCTGGTTGGTGCAGTGGATAGAGCACTGTCCCTGAAGTCAGGAGGCTTAAGACACAATATTGACTAACTGTGTGACCCTGATGAAGTTTCTTAATCCCAATTGCCTCAGCAAAAATAAAAACAAAAAATGTTTACTTCAAAGGTATTTTAGCAAATATAGAAACAGATTACTTCTCTTAATACACAAAATTTCATCTCCCAAGTCCACATCAATCTCTATGAAAGTAATTAAGTTCATAGGTCAGCTCAGTTCCTCTCAAGCAAAGCAAAGATTCAAGTCTCAAATTCCCAATCTCTTTAGGATTGAGTCCCTTGAATCCAGAATTCCCTGCAAGGCTGACTGGCTGCAACATCCTGCCTTAAAATTTTGCTTTTAAGGTCATCATAGCACAAATCTTAGGCTTACACTTTCACTTGAAACTGAGGACAAATGAAACTAAACAAGACAGAGCATCCTAGGCATAGGATTAAAATGGAATAGTGAAGGAAAAGAACCCTCTTTTTCTTTCTCTAGTTCAGTTCCTGTCCCTCATGCTGTGGGTCCACTATGATCTTCCTCTGTGGATGGTAACAGGATAGAGAAAGCATAAAAAAGAGACAATTTTTAAAAATTTAAAGACACAATGTGTTCTGGCTGTGCAATCAAACAAAGGTTCTATCATCCATGTGGTGGAGGGAACTCAGAGAAGCAGGTTGCTTCCATGTTAGGTGATCTGCACATGCTCCAAGGCCCTAAGGTCTCTTTACATTAATATTCTATGACCATTAAATTATGGAAGAATGATGTTATTGAGGTAAATATAATTTATATCATTGCCCAATATAATTTAGATATTAGATTGTTATTGAATTTTTCCTACTCTGTCTCTTCTCATATAATTTTATTTTCATTCATTTTTCTCACTTTTTAATATTATATGGTTAAAATGGTCTCCTTTATTTGTTTCTGATCTTCTCCCTTATTTCTTCAGGTAAGAATTAATTCCCTATAGAAGATACCTACTAACAGTCTTTTAAATTTTTATTGGTGAGACTTTTCCTATATAGTTTACTTATCTAATTGGATCTTATTTGATATATGGTATAAGATGTTGATTTAAACCTCATTTCTGGCAAATTGCTTTATAATTTTCCCGGTAAGTCTTGTAATTAAGAGAGGTATATTAATTTATGTTTTCTGGATTATCAAGCATTGGGCTATTTGCTTTCAGCTCTTTCTGTTGAATATTTGTAGGTCTTATTTTTCTATTTTTTAATAGTAAGAAATGATTTCTGCTAATACTTGCTTTATTAAATAATTTCATAACTCATTATTCCAATATTTATTCATATCTTTTCATATTATTTCCTTTGAGATCCTAAATTTTTATTCTTCCAAATTAATCTTTTTTTAATTCTATAAAATGAATTTATTTATTTAGTAATTCACACAATAATAGTAACACATCAATAAATTTAGTAGTATTGTCATTTAAAAATTATAATAACATAGCCCAACTGTGAGCACTGAATAGTTTTTTAGTTTTCAAAATTTCCATTTATATTTCATAGAGTAGCAATATTTTAACCCCAATTTTCTTTCTTTTTAAAAATATTTATTTTTAATGCACAATTCTTCATGAATCATGTTGGTAGAGAAAAATCAGAGCAAAAGAGAAAAACCATGGGAGAGATAAAACAACAGAAAAAAGAATTGAACATAGCATGTGTTGATTTATATTCATTTTGACCTTATTTTGGTATGGAGTGTGAGATGTAGCTCTATGCTGAGTTTCTGACATATTATTTTTCAGTTTTCCTAGCAATTTTTGTCAAATAGTGAGTTTTTATTCCAGAAGCTGTAGTTTTGGGATTTATCAAATAGTAGATTACTATAGGCCTTGATTCTTGTGTCTTGTGTATCTAATCTATTCCACTGATACACCACTCTGTTTCTTAGCCAGTACCAAATGGTTTTGATGACTGCTGCTTTATAATATAATTTTAGTTTTGGTCCTGCTAAGCCTCCATTCTCTGTATTCTTTTTCATTAATTCCCTTGATATCCTTGACCTTTTATTCTTCCAGATGAATTTTGTTGTTATTTTTTCTAGTTTTGTGTGTGTATATATATATATATATATATATATATATATATATATATATATATATATATATATATATATATCAATTTAAATGGCACTTGGCACTGAACACACAATTTAGGCATGACTGCCATTTTATTATATTAGCTTAGTTTGCCCTTAGTTTGATATTTTTCTAGTTGTTTAGATCTGACTTTTTCTGTGTGAGAAGTGTTTTGTAATTGTGTTCATATAGTTCTTGGGCTTGTCTTGGCGGATTCCCAAGTATTTTATTTTATCTATAGTAATTTTAAATGGGATTTCTATTTCTATTTCTTTCTGATGGGTTTTGTCAATAATACATAGAAATGTTAATATTTGTGTGGGTTTACTTTTTTATTCTTCAACTTTGCTAAAGCTATGACTTGTTTTGAGTAGGTTTTTTGGGGGGTGATTTTCTCAGATTTTTTAAGTATATCATCATATCATCTGCAAAAAATGATAGTTTTATTTCCTCATTGCCTTTTCTAATTAATTAAATTTCTTTTTCTTTTCTAATTGCTAAAGCCAACATTTCTAGTATAATGTTGAATAATAGTGGTGATAATGGACATCCTTGTTTCACCCTGATTTTATTGGGAATGCATCTAGCTTCTCCCTATTACAAATAATGTTTTCTACTGTTTTTGATAGATACTGCTTATTATTTTAAGTAAAACTCCCTTTATTCCTATGCTCTCTAATCACAATTTCTAAAAGAACTTCAATAGTTTTTGAACCCTAGTCTCCTGGATGAGCCTAGATAGAGATTTTCTGAATGTCACAATTATAGAATCAAGTCTTTTAGCAATACAAGAGGAGTTCCATCCAGAGCCAAACTTTGATCCTTTCAAATACCTGCAAGTTCAAGAATTCTGGGATCAAATCTTTTGGAGAGAGTATGAAACTTGTGAAGGGAAGAGGATCCTTGAATTCAGTCTTTCATTGAAAAAAAAAAAAAAGAAAGGATATGGTATACTGCCTACAAAGATGAAGGAAAGTAAGAGGACTAGAAGTCATTATGTGGGGGTAAGGAACTCTGGACATTGTCTTCATTTATCTCTGTACTATTCAGACAGCATACAGAGATAAATGAAGACAGTGTACGTCTGATGAAAAAGATGTTGCTTCAAGATACACCCCTTTTCTAAGGAACTTTAAACCTTTCTATTAGTCCTATAAGGCTAAATATGTATTTGGATTTCTAAGATAAAAGAGGTTCTCCCCACAATGTCACAGGGTGATATTCTGAGTTTGGAGAACTAGTGTACCAAAAAAAAGCTGGACCTCATTAGAGGTTCTTTTAGTATTTTCTATATATTTATGGGGCAATATAAAGATTGTTCTGTATCCAATATATACATTTCACCTTAAATACCTGAATACAATTTAGGGAACTTTTTAGCAACATTTGTGAAAACCTAGACCTGAACTGTAGTTGAATTATAAGAGATTTTTGAAAATCTCAGTGAAAGTCTGAGTAAAGACAAATTGAATCAATGAGAGAGTGATATAATATCCTACCCCCCAAACTAAACTGATCTATTAGTATTATGAAACCAGGAAGACCACATACAAGATGACCACAGGAGCAGAGAATTCAGTACTCATTTCTCTAAAAACACATTTCCAATGAGGATTAAGGTTCCTTTCTCTTAATATTAGGCAAACCTTGGCAATTTGTACTACACATGAATGGGGATCTCACATGTAGAATTGAAGGGGTCGAGGGCACTCCCTAGACAAAGTCCTTTGTGCTTTGACAGCTGTAAGTTAATGGGGCAAAGATGGTTTGGTTCCTGTCAGAACTCTCTTTTCTATGGAGACCACTCACAGCTGCCAGATATGAAGCTGCCTTTTGTCATAGGGCTCAATGACCTTAGCATAACGCAAGTGCTCAGAGTTCATCAGACAGCCACTTACTGAATGCATGGTTAAAAAGCCCAACAATCTAGGACATATTTGAAGGAAGGGGATCACTTTTCAGTCAGATGTCTTTTCTACTGTATCTCATCCAGAAGACAGTCAGCCATTAGGTGCAAAAGAAGGAGGGAGAAAGCTACCATATGGATTTTCCTGATGAAACATAAATGAGCTAATGTTATGGGAGAAAAGAGCAATGAAAAGGGAACAGAGCTGAGAATATTATAATGTTAGAGCTAAACATGAAAACAGAATCATAAAATAGATTATTATATCTGGAGCCTTAGAATTATAGAATCATTGAATGAGATATGTTACTACTTAGGTGTAAAAGCTTTGGTGGCTCCCTATTGCTTAGGTGATAAACTAAATGTCTCAGCCTGATGTTTCAAATGTTATGATCTAGCTCCAATTTATCTTTCTAGATATATTCATTCTTACCACAAGTTCTAAGTTCCAGCTAAATTAAATTACTGTTTCCTTATCTTGTCCTAACTTCTCTTTCTTGTAAGCACTTGAACAGGCCATTCACCATGTCTGGCCAACTCTGTCTCCTTGTTTATGCCTATTGAAATACTTCTCTTAAAGGTCTGTCTCACTTGTCCAATTCGTATCTGGGATGTAGCCTATAAAACTGGAGGAGAGCAAAGGACTTTAAGTCAGTATACAGGAAGCAGGAATTCTGGGTTTTGCTCTGATTTTCTCTATGTTGTTCAGATAGTGTGGGTCTAATGGAAAAAGGACAGATCCTTCAAGGTATGTCTGTACTCCCCCCAGGGAATACAATCCCCCTTATTACTCTTAAAAGGCTAGACACATAATTCTCAACCTGCTTCGAATTTCTCCTCATCTTTATCTAGAGCTATTTTTAAAATTATCTATATTTATGCACCTGCCATATTCCCTATGGATACTTTAAATTCCTAGAGAAAATGTATTGTTAGTTTAGTTTAGTTTTATTATTTTATCACCAGTAGGCAGCCTGGATCTTAGTAGAAGGTCTTAGATAGGTCATTTTAGGGGCTGACAATGGCGTGTCGCACTTTATTAAATAAGAATGATAGCATGTGAGAGAGCTGCAAATGAACATAGAATTTTCATGTTGAAAAGGGACATGGAGATGATCTAGGAAAGAAGGAAAAAGGCATCCAAAAGGCACCTATTATGTGCGAGGTACTGTGATAAGAAGTATTATGATAAGAAGAACTTTTAAAATGTTATCTCATTTGATCCTTATAGCAACTGTGGGAGGTTGATTCTTTAACTGTCTACTTTTAAAGATGAAGAAATGGGAATCCAGAGAACTAAATGAGATCACAAGTTTCTTTAGATGTTAATCTAGTTGAACTCCAACATTTTACAGATAAGGAAACTGAAAACTGGAGAAGCTTTTAACAACTTGCTGACAATCACACAAGTAATAAATATCAGAATCAGTCTTTTAACTTGGGTCCCCTGACTCCACATCTACCTTACCACCATTAGGGCAGAGATGGTTTCTTACCTCTATTTTCTCCTCAATAGTGGGCACATGAAAATATTTAATGAATGTTTATTTTTTTTTTTGTTTTAATGAATGAATGATTGGTTCCTTGTATTCCATTATATTATTTCCCATTGTTATATTACGGGTGGGGGGGGCATGAAATGCACACTTTTCATTGCTTCCATCTTTATAGTTGTATTCAGTAACTAAGTTTGATTATTAAATTTGAACCCTATTTTGCACCAATATACTCCTGTGCTGTGTTCTCAGGCCAAGTCATCTACCCAGACCATAAACCAGATGTGAGTCTGAATGTTTTTAGGACTTCATCTTGCCACTTGGTCTGGCATGCAGAAACATTCTCAGCCTGTAGGCTTTGATGCCTCATGTTTGCATTCATAAAAATTATATGGAAAGTTATAAAAGAGTGATAAGACCTTCCAGTTTTACCACCAAGTGGAAAAATTGTCCACACAAAGAATTTATGACCATCTTGTAGCAATTTTGAAGCTCTAACATCATTTTAGCTGATTATGCATTAAAGAGGTTGAAAGAAACTCTAACCTAGAGTCAGGAGAAACAACTCAACTTCCGACTCTGAAATCTCTGGGCTGGAAGCTTTAAACTCTGTTGGTATTTGGCTGTTTTTCTCTCTTTGTTGAATCAGATGATCATTGAGATACAGGTAGAAAGGATTTTTGAGGTCATGACTTACCTATTATCACACAAATAGCAAAGGCCAGAATGAGCATTTGATTTCAGGGTTTCTGTCTCTAAATTCAACCATCTTTCCATCATAATGTATTTAATTGATAAAGTCTGCTGCTATTTTTCTGTGAAGAAATATAGAAATTTTTTCTTTTAAAGTTCCTTAAACTTTTTCTTTTCAAAGTTTAAGGAGGCATTGTGATATAATAGAAAGAACACTAGTTTGGATGTAAGAAGTGTGAGTTTTCCTCCAGTAAATTGCGATATGATGTTTGGCAAACATTTTGCCTCTCTTTTCCACTTTTCTAACTGCATCATTGGGCAAAATGTTTGCTGATATTCCTTCCAGTTCTAAAATTTTCTATTTCATGATACCAAGCTTCCTTCTACCTTTAACATGTTATGAGTCTATAATCTTTTTCTAAAGTAAACTTTTATTGTTATCCTTTGTTTTATGTAATCTATATTTCACAAGATATCCTTCCACCCTTGCTTAAAGTGAGAGCCATCTCCAATTACAAAGAATGAAAAAGAAGAAAATGATAGTTCCACAAAATGATAACAATAGCAACAAATCTGGCAAAGCCCCCCACTACTGCAAGGAAAAAATGGGGAAGTGATTGCTCATATTTCTTCTTTGCAACTTAGATTGATTGTATTTTTATAACACTGTTTCAATACTTATTGTTGTTATTTTCATTTATGTTGCTGTAGTCACTGTGATTATTTCCATTTCCTTCATTTTGCATCAATTAATATAAGCCTTCTTTATGTTTCTTTATATTCTTCACATTCATCATTTCTTATAACAAGTAATATTCCATTCTATCCATTATCCAATATATAAGCATTTACTTTGTTTTCATTTCTTTGTTAATATGACAAGTGGACAAATATTTTAGCATATATGGGCCTCTTTTTGGTTATTTATATTCTTGGGATGTATGCCAAACTGTGGACTTTTGGATTTTGATATTTAGTCACGTAATTTATAATGTGGTTACTTACACCTATTCACAGCTCACCCTATCCCAAATGCATGTGTGTCTATATTTCCACATTTCTTGTAGTACTATTTCCATTTTTGCCATTTTTCTGGGTGTGAATTGAAATCTCATTGCTCTTATGATTTGCATTTCTTTTATTAGTGATTTGTATCTTTAAAACATTTATTCTATGGAAAACTTTTTAATAGCTTTGTATTTTTCCAAGTACATGCAAAGTTAGTTTTTAACATTCACCTTTGCAAAACTTTTTATTCCATTTTTTCTCCCTCTCTCTCCCTCCACCCTCTCCCATAGAGAGCAAACAATTCAATATGTTATACCTGTGCAATTCTTCTAAACATATTTCCAACTGGAAGTTAATATGGCAGAAATTAGATATGGATCCACACTTAACACCATATACCAAGATAAGATCAAAATGGATCCATGATTTAGGCATAAAGAGGGAGATAATAAATAGATTAGAGGAACAGAGAATAGTCTACCTCTCAGACCTGTGGAGGAGGAAGGAATTTATGACCAGAGGAGAACTAGAGATCATTACTGATCACAAAATAGAAGATTTTGATTACATCAAACTAAAAAGTTTCTGTACAAATAATACTAATGCAAACAAGATTAGAAGCGAAGTAACAAATTGGGAAAATATTTTTAAAAGTAAAGGTTCTGACAAAGGTCTCATTTCCAAAATATATAGAGAACTGACCCTAATTTATAAGAAACCAAACCATTCTCCAATTGATAAATGGTCAAGGGATATGAACAGACAATTCTCAGATGATGAAATTGAAACTATATCCACTCATATGAAAGAGTGTTCCAAATCACTACTGATCAGAGAAATGCAAATTAAGACAACTCTGTGATACCACTACACACCTGTCAGATTGGCTAAGATGACAGGAACAAATAATGATGAATGTTGGAGGGGATGTGGGAAAACTGGGACACTAATGCATTGTTGGTGGAGTTGTGAAAGAATCCAGCCATTCTGGAGAGCAATTTGGAACTATGCTCAAAAAGTTATCAAACTGTGCATACTCTTTGACCCAGCAGTGCTACTACTGGGCTTATATCCCAAAGAAATACTAAAGAGCAGAAAGGGACCTGTATGTGCCAAAATGTTTGTGGCAGCTCTTTGTGTTGTAGCTAGAAACTGGAAGATGAATGGATGACCATCAGTTGGAGAATGGTTGGGTAAATTATGGTATATGAAGGTTATGGAATATTATTGCTCTGTAAGAAATGACCAGCAGGAGGAATATAGAGAGGCTTGGAGAGACTTACATCAACTGATGCTGAGTGAAATGAGCAGAACCAGAAGATCGCTGTACACTTCAACAACAATGCTGTATGAAGAGGTATTCTGATGGAAGTGGAAATCTTCAACATAAAGAAGATCCAACTCACTTCCAGTTGATCAATGATGGACAGAAACAATTACACCCAGAGAAGGAACACTGGGAAGTGAATGTAAATTGTTAGCACTAATGTCTGCCTGCCCAGGTTACATGTACCTTCGGAATCTAATACTTATTGTGCAACAAGAAAATGGTATTTACACACATGTATTGTATCTAGGTTATATTGTAACACATGTAAAATGTATGGGATTACCTGTCATAGCGGGGAGGGAGTAGAGGGAGGGGAGGATAATTTGGAAAAATGAATACAAGGGATAATATTATAAAAAATGTAATAAAAATAAAAAAATATAAAAAAATAATAATAAACATATTTCCATATTCATCAGGCTGAACAAAAAAAAAATCAGATCAAAAGGTAAAAGAAAAAAAGAAAGAAAAAAGCAAGCAAAGAACAATAACAACAAAAGTGAAAATACTGTGATCCATTTTTAGTCTCCATAGATCTCTCTAGGGATACAGATGACATTTTCCATCCCAAGTCTATCGAAATTGCCTTGAATCACTGCTTTGTTGAGAAGAGCCAAATTCATCATAACTGATTATCGCATAATCTTGTTTTTACTAAGAACACTGTTCTCTTAGTTTTGCTCACTTCACTCAGCATCATTGCATGCAAGTCTTTCTAGTCTTTTCTGAAATCATTCCGTTTATCATTTCTTATAGAGTAATAATATTTCATTACATTTATGTACCGTATATTATTCAGCCATTCCCCAACTGGATGAACATCCACTCAATTTCCAGTTCCTTACCACTGCAAAAGGTAGTACAAATATACTTGCACATGTAGATCCTTTTTCCCTGCCCCCCCCCACTTTTTAAATCTTTTTGGGCTACAAAACCAGGAGAGACACTGTTGGATCAAAGGGTATACAGTTTGAAGGTCCTTTAGTCATAATTCCAAATTACTCTCCAGAATGGTTGGATCAATTCACGACTCCTACAATTAGTGTGAGGAAACTATTTATAGCCTTTGCTAAAGTGTAAGATTTTTTTTTTTTAACCCATGTGGCTATTTTTTACAAAGTAGTAAAAACTCTATTTCCCTGGATCAGTAATGAGTAGTAGCACTTAGCTGTTTATTCTATTTAAGCTTTTATTATGGAAATGTATATATTTAGATTAGCACATTTTATTTGAAATTTCATGTAAACTTTTAAGGTTCTTTCTTATCTCCCCAACTGCCTCATCTTCCCATCCCACCCTGTGGTATTTCTCAGTATTTCCAATGAGAATACTATCCCAAGTATAGCTTTCTTTCCATGGATAATCTTTCTAGCAGTCAGGTCATAGAAATTCAGTGACACATACATTATTATGAAGTACTGCCTGTTATTACAAGTTTTTCACTAATGAGCCTTCATCTAGATACTAGGTTGCCTTAATACTTTGAGTCCACTTGAGAAGAAAAATTTTATTTTCAATGTTCTTTCTAACAATAGTTAGAAGCAGTTTAGCCAATAATAAAAGTCAATAATCTATTCACCCATGAGCTGGATGAGATAGTCCTTTGGCTTGTAGGTAGCTTAAAAATTTGGCTGCTATAATAATTCCAGAACATCCTGAGTAGAAATCTGCCTATTAGATTTACTTCATTTACTTAATGAGGTTTAAGCCATAAAAATGAAACAATTCATAAAGGTAACCAAAAAAAAAAAAAAAAAAAAGAATCAAGCTGTATTTCTACCTGTGATTGGCATGTGTCCTGATCTAGTTAGACTTCTTTTGCATTCTGTTCAAGCATGAAAATGATTGTAAATAATGTACAACAAATGTGCTCTGGGTCAAAAACTGTTTTCTTAATATAACAGAATATTGTGGAAAGCAAAGCATTGGAGGCTAAAATATGGCAAAACTTTTGTGATATATAGTATACTCCCTAATGTACCTTTGAAAACGGGTTGGAATCACCAGTCATTGAGGATTTTATATAGGCGGAGAATTTGGAAACAGCAGAAATCATATAGTGTAAAAAGAGGAACTTAGAGTTAGAATATTCCAATTAATATGGGGAAACAGAAAGCCAAGAGAAGTCTAATTCTCCTTCTAACAGATGTCTGTTAGAGTTCTGATAATGACCTCTGAAAAGACCAAGAAGTAAGATTTACAATCTAGTGCAGAATTGGACAAAAACCATGGGCAGAAGAGGACAAAGGCTGGTAGAGACACATCAAACTAGGGAAGCTAGAGACAAATCATATAAACAATGAAAGATCTTATGTTAGTGTCAACACAAATGACAATGAAGAAGATGCATTAGCATCTGTTTTGTTGCTGTATCCTAAGTAGTAAAGGAACTTTCCACGTGATTTACATCTGGAGTCTTCTTTCTACCTCTTTCTCTTAGGATATAAAATCCTTAAAAGCAAGGTTCATCTCTGATGTTTTATAAAAGTTGATAAAAGCAGTACTTTAGTCATCCATTACACATTGCTAACCTGGGTCTTGAAGGCCTGAAGTGCTTTGATGACTATGTAGTACACTTAATTTTTTAAAATCACATTTTATTTTAACTCTAAATTTCTCTGTATCCTTTCCACTCACATTTCCAGAGAGACATCCTATATAATGGGATATAATCTCATTCTAAAAGAAAAAAATAAAAGAGGAAGAAGAGAAAAAAATCAGGAAAATCTATCAATATAAAAAAAAATCTGAAAATAAGCAATATCCTACCTTTTTGCTCTTACTACTTCTGCAAAGGAGTGAAGTTTCACTTTTAATTATTTTGTGGCTGTTGTAATCCAACTAGAAGTTTTTATTTATATAGATTCTTTCCTCAGCCTATAATATAGGAAGGTCCAAGTCACTCTTTCATTCCTAAAACTTAGGCATTAACTGTCTAAAAAGTGACAAAGCTGTGCTTGGGACCTGGACCTGATTGACCTTAGCTTCCCTAGTGTATTTTTCTGATCTGAACAGACATAAAAAGTTTTAGCCACATGGAATCTAGGCTTCTCATACCTTTAGGCTAGAGACCATGTGAGTTGTCACATTCTAGTGCTCTGCAGATTAGACATTTTCTGGGACTGTTAAAAGGACGTTGCACCTATAAAAACTGAAGTGTCATTGCTTTCTTCTTGTATATCCTTGCTATATTAGAGCAAACTAAATATTTTTTTCTCAATTGTTCAAATTGAATCATAATTAAGGAAGTGCTGGTGTTAAAACTACCTTAGGCTAATGTTCTTTCCATTTACATTGTTGTACTCATATTGTATATTGCCTCTTTTGTTCTGCTTTACATCACTTCATATATCATATATAAAATATCCCCAAGTTATGTCTACATCATACTATTTGCACTCTAATCATGTCTATCCCTCTTCCACGGGTATAGTCCACCTCATTTTATTCAGAACCAGGCTTTCATGCCACTTCTGGGCTATCTCCAAACCATTCTGTTATGTTCATAATTCATCCCCTGCCATTCACATTTTCCCAGTTCACCTTTATGTTCTGTCTTCCCTTTTCAAAAACTGAGGATGTATAGAAAGTGGAGTAATGGATAATGAGGCTAGAAATATGTGTTGTTTTGAAAAGGGCTTTAAAAGCTACAAAGAAGAATTTATTATTTAAAGTAGAAGTAATAGGGAGCCAAATAAGTTATTGAGTAGGGGAGTAACAAGGCCAGAGTTGTGCTTAAGAAAAATTTGTCTGGTAACTTTAGAGATTATTCAATGGAATTGGCAAAGATTTCAGAGAAATGTATTAGTGGGTCATTGTAATAATCTAAGTTAAAGGTGATAAGTATCTAATCTAAAGTGAGACTATGTGAGTAGTGAGAAGCAAACACACTGGAAAGATGATGTGGACATAAAAATGGCAAGATTTAGCCTTTGACTATCTAATAAGGAGTAAAGGAGAATTATAAATCAGGAATTATGCCAAGCTTTGGATCTGGGAAAGTGGAAGCATGGTGATGCTCTTAACAAAATTGGGTGAGTTTCAGGGAGAAAGATAATGAATTCCATTTTAATTATGAATCTGGTGTCCTCAGATTTATACTTTAAGGGATGCTAATTTGGCATCTGTGTAGAAGACTAATCATAGAAAAAAGGGATTAGAGGTAGGAAGAATAATTCGTTAGTTACTGTGATTGTCTAAGTGAAAAAAGGTGAGATTTTGAACTACAGTGGTTGTATCAACGGAGAGACGGTAACACAGAAGAGGGCTTCAATCACAGCTTTGCTGCTTGATAACTGTGTGGCTTTGAACAAATTATCTATAAATATGATGGGTTGGATTAGATGACCTCTAAAGTTCCCTCAAGCTCTAAACCTCTGATTCTCAGATCAAATGAATACTACTGAGACATTTTGGACATAGAACTGACAAGATATCTGTTGGATATAACTGATAAAGAGGAGGACAAATTGAGGATGGTGATGTCAACAGAAATAAAGACATTGTAAAAAGGGGAAAGTTTATGAACAACCTTCCAAAAATTTGGTGCCCTGGTTGCATAAAATATTCCAGATGTGTTCAGATCAGGACAGACTATTTTGATATATTTTCATTAGTCTTTTGAATTAAGTTGAACACTGCTAGCTCATATCAAGCTGGTATTCTATTAAAACACTTAGATATTTAAGACAAAATTTTGGCTAGTCAAAACTCCTCTATGTCTGCATAAGCCATCATTGACTTCTTCTATTATGGTTTAGTCTTCCATAGCCTCATTTCAAATTGTTTCACTACCAGGAGCTAATGAAATAATATGTGTAAAATTCTTACCACACTACCTGCTGCATAATAGATGCTTAATAAATGCTTGTTCTTTTCCCCTGCCTACAGGTCTACAGCCATCAACTGTGACCAAATGAACTCTACCAGTAATTTTTTAAAAATGTACTGTAATTTTCTGGACCAAAATACTTCTTCTGGTCCAATACTCTTATCTGTGTGGCATTTCTCCCATTAGAAATAAAATTCCCTTAAATAATTAAAGTAATATTGTTCATGGATAAGTAAAGCTAACATAATAAAAAATGACAATTTTATATAACTAATAGGTTTATATAATGACATTTCAATCCAATAACTAAAAAAATCATATTACTAAGTTAGAAAAAACTAATAACAAATTTCATGTAGAACAACAGTTGGTCAGGAACTTAAAAAAAAAACAGGGAAAAAGATTTTAAAAAGTAGATTCAGTACTATCAGACCTTAAGCCATATTATAAAGATGAAAGCATAATTGAAGAGTAAAATGGGTAATTTTTGTAATTTCAAATTAAAAATGTTTGTAGAAATAAAACCTATGAAGCCAAGAATAGAAGAAAGCAGAAAGTTGGGGAGGGGGAAGTTTCATAGACATTTTCTCAGAGAGAATGTGATTGGGTTGGGATATTGCTGTAGTGTAAAAAAAAAAGATGAATTAATTGATTTAGAAGAACATAGAAACATAGATGAAAAGTAGAAATAAGGATAATATAGACTTACATGTATGTAAATGACAATATATATGTGTGTATGTATATATATATATCTGTATATCTATACCTATGTATTTACATATAAATATACATACATATATCTCTGAACTTAACTGTACCAGGGAAGGTAGGGAATAAAAAATAAAGCAACTAAGCTTCTTGATGGCAAGAACTTGCTTTACCTTTGTATTTGTATCTCTAGTGCTCAGTACAGTGCCTGGCATATAGTATGCAATTAATAAATAGTTTTCCTTTTCTCTCTTTCTTCTTCTCTCTCTCCCTCCTTCCATTACTTCTTTCATTTCTAGATACAATATCTTCCAATGAAGCCTAAGATTTGATCAGTTTTTTAAAATAAACTATGAGATTACATTACTGATTCATACTGACCTCAATGAAGTCCCTAATTTTTTTCCCACATGAGCTATTATGTAGACATGCATCATCCACTTTATATTTCTGAAATGAGTTTGTGCTTTATGGGCAGCTAGGTCATGCTGCTTGTGTTTGGGCAAGTTATTTACCTCTGTTTGGTTAAGTTCCCTGATCTATCAAGTGAGCTGGAGAAGAAGATGGCAAATTGCTGTAGTAAATTTGTAAAAAAAAAAAAAAAAGTGATGAAAAAATAGTACTCAAAATAAGATTTGCAAACTATTTACAATCATATAAGAAAATTCTCCAAATCACTAATAAAAGAAATTCAAGTCATAGCAATCCTACAATTTCACTTCACATCCAACAAATTTACAAAGATTATAAAATATGGAAATAGCCAATGCAGGAGAGAAGATTAGGAAGATAGGCACAGTTGGGTATTTTAAGTAGAGTTTTAAATCTGTACAACCATTTGGAAAGCAATTTATAATAATGCAAATGGAATGATGAAAATACCCATATTCTTTTGTCTCAAAGACCTGAATTTCTCTTATTAGTGATTTGGAGAATTTTCTTATATGACTGTAAATAGTTTGTAGCCTAATCATTTTTTTCTGCAATCATAGGACCAACATACTTTTTAGATTTGATGTGAGCAGAGGGTTTTGATTTGCAGAAATGGTACAACATGAATAACAATAATGGATAATATTTACTTGCAATTTTATATTTATTTTCTCATTTTATCCTCACAATAGCCCTAGGTAGTATTATGTTTATTTCACAAATGAGGAAATTGAGCCTGAGAAAGATTAAGTTACTTGTCCATAGTTGTATGTACAGTTTGGTAAATATTTGAGGTGGGATTTGAATACAAGAACCCAATTTAATATTCTTACCAATTATATACTATTCTGACTATTTCTCACTATACTATACAAATTTATGGGACAAAGATCCTTAATGAAAGTAGAAATAGGGCTATTTGTCTCTCTCCTACAGTTTACCTTGGTAGTTATTGATATCAATATTTGTCAGTCATTGATTCATTTTGACCTGTTGTCCACAAGCTGTCATATATGAATGTAACGGTACAAAATTCAGTTACATTTTTATCATTATAATGAGATATAAAATTCAAATCATACTTTGATAAGATGGCATAATTAAAAAGAAATTAATTTATAATGTCTTGGCATGAGATGGAAGAAAGGATTACATGTTAAGAGCTCAGTCTTTAAGGTCAGGAATTTTCAGTTAAATATATATATATTTTTTAACCAGGGGCAGTTAGCCATAACATTATTATATCTGGGTAGTGAGAAGTGCACTACACTGGAAGTAGATGACCTAGGTTTGCATCTTGGTCCTGGTATTTACTGCTTATGTGTCTTTGGTGGATGGTGGGCCAAAGAGATGACCTCTCCTCACACTGAAAGGACTTGAAAAGACTAGAAAAAGGAAAATGGAGAATTTAAATCCTATACAAGTAGAGAACAGGCAAGAGAACACATAACCATCTGATGAGTTAATAGTCCCAAATAAATGATATCTCACAGGAAGAGTGAGTACTGCAAGAACTGGAGGATATGATCTCTGACCAGTAATTTTTCAAAGATTGTGAAAAAAAAATGAGAAAATGAATCAGTCATTTTCAGTTGTGTCTGACTCTTTTTATAGCCCCATTTGGGGTTTTCTTGGAAAAATACTGGAGCGACTTCTCCATTTCCTTCTCCAGATAATTTTATAGATGAGAAAACTGAGGCATGAGGGTTAAGTGACTTGCCCAGGATCACAGAGATAGTAAGTATCTGAGACTAGATTTGAATTCAGGAATGTTAGTCTTCTTAGAGAACTGCTAGAAGAAATAGACAGCAAAACTATCAATAGTGGGAGATCTCAACCTTGCTTTTTCAGAACTAGATAAATCAAACCACAAAATGAATAAGAAAAAAGTTAAAGAGGTAAATAGAATACTAGAAAAGTTAGGTATGATAGATATATGGAGAAAATTGAATGGAGAGAGAAAGAAGTACAATTTCTTCTTGGTAGTTCACGGAACCTATACAAAAACTGATCATATGTTAATACATAAAGACCTCAAAATCAAATGCAGAAAGGCAGAATTAGTAAATACATTTTTTTTCAGACCACATGCAATAAAAATTATATTCAATAAAAGACCAGGGGAAAATAGACCAAAAAGTAACTGGAAACTAAATAATTTTATTCTAAAGAATGAATGGATAAAATAGCAAATCATAGATACAATTAATAATTTCATCCAAGAGAATGACAGTAATGAGACAACATACCAAAACTTGTGGAATGAAGCCAAAGTTGTAATAAGGGGAAATTTCATATCTCTAGATGCTTACATGCATAAAATAGAGAAAGAGAAGAACAATGAATTGGGCTTGTAACTAAAAAAGCTAGAAAAAGAGCAAATTAAAAACCCCCAATCAAATACCAAACTTGAAATTCTAAAAATAAAAGGAGAGATTAATAAAATTGAAAGTAAAAAAAATACAAAAAAAACTATTGAATTAATAAATAAACCTGAGTTGGCTTTATGAAAAAACCCAAAAAAGTATCTAAGCCTTTAGTTAATTTGATTAGAAAAAGGAAAGAGGAAAATCAAATTGTTAGTCTCAAAAATGAAAAGGGAAAACTTTCCACCAATGAAGAGGAAATAAGAGCAATAATTAGGAGTTACTTTGCTCAACTTTATGCCAATTAATTTGGTAACCTAAGTGAAATGGAGGAATAGCCACAAAAATAATAGATTGTCCAGATTAACAGAAGAGGAAATAAATTACTTAAATAGTCCCATTTTAGGAAAAGAAATAGAATAAGCTATTAATCAACTCCCTCAGAAAAAATCTCCAGGGCCAGATACAATTAACAATTAACTCCAATACTATTTAAACTATTTGAAAAAAATAGGGAATGAAGCACTGCTACCAAATTCCTTTTATGCCACAGACATGGTACTGATATCTAAACCAGGTAGAACAAAAGCAGAGAAAGAAAATTATAGATCAATCTCCATAATGAATATTGTTGCAAAAATCTTAAATAAAACTGTCCACAACATAGAATTTTCACTCTTTCTGTTGTTTGCTTGCATTTTATTTTCTTTCTCAGGTTTTTTTTTTCTTTCTTCTTGATCCAATTTTTCTTCTGCAGCAAGATAACTGTATAAATGTGTATATATATATTGGATTTAGCATATTATTTTAACATATTTAACATGTATTGGACTACCTGCCCTCTAGGGTTTAGCTGGTAGGAAGGAGGGGAAAATTAGAACAGGAGGTTTTTCAAGGGTCAGTGTTGTAAAATTACCCATGCATATGTTTTGTAAATAAAAAGCTTTAATAAATTTTTTTTAAAGTGAGTCTTTCTGATTTCAGCTCTGTTATTTTATCCGTTTTGCCACCTACCTAGCTAAAAGATAAAGGAAGTGCATAGACCCCTGAAAATTACTTTTTGTTTTTTTTTTCTGCCTCTTTCTGTCAGTCTCTCCATCTGAGAAGTCCACAAATGCCACTGCCTGACCCTTCCCTCATGGGCAGGTCCAATACTTCCTGGAGTAGAGGGTTATAAGGGTCTCTCATTCAACTGTCATCCTGCAGAATGGCAAAATATAGTTTTTTTTTTAATTGAAGACAATAAATTTTTCAAACTATAAACCAACTAATTGGATTTAGATTCCTAGCAAAATTATAGAATGTATTATTAAAGGGCTATTTAGTGAACTTATAAGGGGAGTGGAAATCAATTAGTCAAGATGGCTTCATCAAGAAAAGGCCTGCCACATTAACTGATTTTCCTTTCTTGATGGTCAATCAACTCATAAATTAGAGTTTGTTGTTAATTTAATTTATCTAGATTTTAGCAAAAAAGATGTGTAAAATATGGCAAAGTAGGATAAATGATGGTATAGTTGCTAAATTAAAAACTGGTGAATTGGCTGGATTATCGGTAGTTTATCCTGTTGATAGTTTTGTTGTTCAAAGTTGTTTACATATTGTCTTGACCATTAGACTGTGAGCTCTCTGTGAGCAGGGCCTGTCTTTTGCCTTTTTTTGTATCTCTACCATGTCTACTTGACATGAAGAGTAATTATTATTATTTAATTTTGAAAGAGATTGGTCATCAATTATCCTATGAATCTGTCCTTGGATAAATGTGCTTTAGCATTTAAAAATATATTGCCTTAGAGAAAAATATAGATCTCATGCTTATAAAAAAGTTGGAGGTGGTATAAAGTTGGAGATTATAACTAATGTTTTAGATGGTAGTTTGGATCCAAAATGATCTTGATACACCAGAATGTTGGGTAAAACCTAATATTAAATTTAATTGAGATAAATGAAAAGACATATTGGTTAGAAACTAAATTTCACATGTCTATACTGGGTATGGCATGTTCAAATAATTGTTCATTTGAAAAACATCTAAAGGTTTAGTGCATTATTAGTTCAAGAAGAATCAGAAGTGTGATATGTATGGCAGCCAAAAAAGTCTATTGTAATATTAGGTTACTCTGAGTGAAGAATAGGACTACTCCCTTTGTGTTTGCCTTAAACATGCCATATCTAGAATATTGTGGTCATTCTATGTTTCATATTTTAGGAAGGATGTTGATGATCCTGAAAACATTCAGACAAAGGTGACCAGCATAGTGAAATACCTCAACGTCATCAGGAATGTTTTGGAGTCTGCTCTTCTGAACATTTATGCCATGGAGATCAACAAATGTTAAAAATCAGTGCTTAATTTTTGCTGTTATTATCTAGATTTAAGAAAGTGAGGAAATGTTGATAATTCTAATTCAGCCTAAAATATACCACACAAACATCACATCTCTCCCCCCAAGAAGGCTGGATGTTAAATATTTACCAGCAGGCCCCTGTATTACATGAAAATTGTTAGCAGGATCAGGGATTGTTTAACTTGGGACTTAGTGAGAGCATGAGAGTACTGGAAGGACTTTCAACTATTTGAAAAGGGATTGGATTTGTTCTGTTTGTCCCTACGAGGAAGAACTAAAAAAAAAAAAAAAAAAAAAAAAGGAGGAGCTGAGAGATAGATGGAAGAATAAAAAAAAAAAATACCCAATGAAACAACTTCCCCAAAATTAAATTTATGCAGGAGTAAAAAGGACCAACTTCAGAAGGTTGGGGATTCCTCCTCACTGCTACTCCTTCATGCCAAAATTGGATAAATAATTCTTTAACATGTGGTAGGGGTAAATTCTTGTCCAAGTAAATATTGGACTTGAAATTGACTGAGGGATTCTGTGAAGACACCAATAGAATTGACTTAATTTGTCTGGAGCATGACTCCATTTCATCAGAGATAATTAAGTTCTCCCTTGTGATCATCTAAGTTATCTTGAGTTTCTTTTCTCCATTGACCATTTTTGTTTCTAGTCCCAAGATCATTTTCCTGGACAAGATTACATGAATACAGAAATGCAGAATTAAGTTATGTGTAAGATCCAGGCTTAGCTTGGAGGCTAGGTATCTTGAACTCATGAAAAGTATCTAAGTTTTCCTACTCTTTTCACAGGGCTCAAGATTAGGGAGAGACCTTAAATCCTGTCCTTGCCTACTCATACATGAACAAGAATCCTCTCTACAAACTACCTGAAAAGTAGTGATCCACCCTTACTTACCTTAAGTTTTGTCTTCCTGTTGTTATTGGACCAATATCATTGGGATCTCCCTACTACATATGGAAGAAGTTGGAATTCTCCCTAAAAGGAGATAAAAAGGAGACTTTATTGATAAAGTTCAAGTTGTGCCTCCTTTGATATGGCTTCCTGGTGGCCATTAACTTTATTGACAAGATTTCTTTGTCAATTAAAAGCATAGCCACCCACATGAGGTTGCACTCTTCAGATTTAGCAAATGTCTCTGCTGTCTTGACTTGTTTCCATCACTGAGCTAATTCTATCATATTATTGATTGTTCTTTCTATGTTGGAGATATATAAACTTTCTTTTGTTAACTGTTCAATGACCTAAGAATTACTCACTTTATCACCAGAGTAAATGTGATTAAAAATGTTAGTTGGCCTGAATCAGACCTACCTCTAGCACATATTAACCACATCCCCCCCTTTTTTTTTGGTTTTATTCTTCCTGGTTTGAAGAATATTCTTCTTTGTTAAAAAAAAAAGAAAGAAAGAAAGAAAGAAAAAGAAAACAAGGATTATTTCTAGTCTGTTTACATTTTCCATAATTGTCTATACTTTCCCTCATTCTGCCTTCTTCCCACTCCACAGAACAATAATTCTTTCATGTGATGTGATGGCAAATTTTTAACAATAGGCTTTTGGGAAGGGAAATTATACAAAATTCACTTTTAAGTTTGATCATGCAGATTAACAATACACATTACATTTTCACTGTCCTAAACAATCAATGAAACATAATTCAAACCCTGATCAGTGACCTTTGCTGATTTCTGAATTATCAATGCTTAAACTAGACTTATTCAAGATTACTAATATACATTTGATTTTATCCTTTCCCACAGCAAAAACCAAAATCAAACTAAATTGAAACAAACCAGAACACATCATGAACTTTGCTATTATTGCTAATATATTTATCACTTGTATTTATTTAGCACCTAGTATAGTGCTTTGTATGTAGTAGGAGTTCAGTAAATGTCTATTGTTTGCTTTCTTGATGTAGTTCTGGATGCCGAAAAATATTGTTTGTTATGCCTCCAGACTCACTTATGATGGCATGCTAAGAATCCTTCCTCCTAAGAAAATTAGAAAAAACTAATTCATTGAGGGGAAATAGGAGAAAAAAATCAGCAACAAAATCAAGAAGACAGTAAAGAATTTGGAATGTCAGGATCATTCCAACTCAAGAAGGGAGAGAAGTCAGGATATCTTTACTTCTATGGGTAGGAAGGCCCAGGAAGATTCTGGTTCATCTCCTGCATAATATCAGATCTGGGTAACCTTGCACAAAATTAATCCTTACTTTCCTCATCTGTATGTTGGAACTTACCAGCCCAATCCTTCCTCAAATAAAGCAGCTTAATTCTCAGGTACATGGATAGATAGAGAGAATGATATGTGCCTATGTACCACATACAGACAAACATACATAAGGCATTTATTAAATGCTTACTTTTTTCTAGTCACTATGTTATGCACTATGTTAATATAAATACAAGGGAGTTCCTGCCCTCAATTCTGCCTTATGTTCTGATAGAATAAGACAATACATAAAAGGAAACTGGAAATGGATGCATATGGCTAAGTATTGGCATGAGTGATTGGTTCTGGGCAAGATGAAATAAGATCTCACATCTCAGAACCCAGTGCACCAAGGGCAGAGTCCAAAGTTCTAGTTAGGGGCAGAGGAAGATAATGGCTATGTACAGGCAGTATGGTGTGTAGATGCCTGTCTAAGAAGTGACATAGAAGAATGGGATCCATCAAGGAAAATCAAAAGCTCACCAATAAAATTTCAGTGACTTGGGGGTGAGTCCAAGACTGTCAGAGAGAGGAGGGTAGAGAGATGAGAATGATGGTCAGTATGCTGGTAGCAGTATTAGAAATGGCTAGGAAGTGAGAAAAAAAGGACAGATATTTTATCTCTGAAAGTTTCTCTATTGTAATAATATTACATCCTTTATGATGATAATTATTGTTTTCATCTTCTTAGTATCACAAAGCCCACTTTTTGCAAAGACTGCTACCTCTGTATGTAACATGGGGGTATCTGAGGCTTGAAGGGAAGCAGAATAGATATCTTGAGTCTCTTCTCCCCTCACCCTTCTCCAAGGGAGACTTTAATTCCCACCAGGAAGACAAGCAAGGATATTGCGGCATAATCCTTTTTTGTTCAGAAAAAGGAAGTACCATGCTGAAATTATATTTATCTTCTCCCTTAAATATTTTTATCAGGTTCAAATTGATCATGGTTTCATTGATGGGGAAGGAAAGAAGGACTTCAGGCTCCATCTCCAAGATCTGATCCCTTTCATTCCACATATAAACATGTTCCACAATAAATACACATAGCACTTAGCCAAGAAAATCCATTTATCCAAATTGTTAGCAAAACAGAAATTAGAGAAGGTATACACAGGAGAATATATACCAGACAATAAAGAGTGAAAGAGCTCTCCCATTGGGAATGAGGTAAACAGCTCAACCAAGGGAGAGAATCCTAGGCCTTACCCCAGGGAAAGTTACCCTCATTCTTTAGTGTGGCAAACTGGGAATAGGGACATTCCTCCCAAATCTTCCCATAGTCTGTTCTTTCAGCAGCCTGAAGTGACATTGGAATCATTCATCTTCCTTCATAGATGAAAGCCAGAAGCACTCAAAGCAATGCAGAACATGGACTAACTGATTTGACAAACACTGAAGAGTCCTTCTCTTTCTTGTTCTCAACTACTGGGCCGCACCCTTCACACAGGGCAAAGTACTCATCTCTACACATTAAGGGAGCCTTATACCAATAGATTATGCAATTGCACTTATAATTGTGCCACATTGTAAATTGCGGCAGAGTTAGAACAGTTTTTAGTTTTATTTCATATAATGCCTGAAACCCACACTGCACATAGTTCCAGGCATAAAACATACTTTTGAAATTCAGTTTTTGGGAATATCTTGTCATAAGTATTGGATTGGAGTTAGGAGACCTGAATTCAAAGGCCCTGATGAGTGTCCATGGACAAGTCATTCCATCTGGTTGAGCTTCAGTTTTCACTTCTGCAAAATGGGTATAATAATATTTGCCTTGTGAATTTATTATTCAGAACACTATCTCTATCAAAGTTAAAGCTATTTAGAGATGGAAGTTGTGGTATCTCGGTAGTAACATAGAAAGAACAATGAGTTCAGAGTCAAGAGATGTAGGTTTAAATCTTGGCTATGATGCTGTGTGAACTTGGTCAACTTAATATCTTAATGTCTCAGTTTCCTTATAAATACATGGTAAAGGAGTAGTAAACAAAAAATCTCTAAAGTTCCTTCTTGCTCCAAATACTGATACTTTTTCAGGTAGTCAGGGCAGGCTAATGTGACTCAAGCGAGTATTCTTCCAACTTTGATTCTAAGAGAATGGAATCAGTTTCCTTACTCTTATTTTCCATGTGTGTAAAGTAGCGGCGAGGATACTACTTGCACTACTTACCTCAAAGGATCATTATGAAGAACTTGATAAACCTTCAAGTGCTAAAGACATCTTAATTGTTATTGTTACAAGTGCCTGGTGTAGACTTATTATTTCTAATTCTGGAGGACTGAACTAAGAATAATAGGTGGGAGGGACAAGGGAAGCAAATTTATCTCATTTTAAGGAAACAAGTTCCTGAAATTAAAAAGTATCCAACAATGGATGGAGCTCAAGGTGGTCAAGCAGAAATGATCACTTGTGAGGGGAGTGATAGCAAAACTAATTTTTTTTTTCAGGTAAGGGTTGAAGCAGATAATCTCTAAGGCTTCCTCCAGCCAGGAGAGACTCTATGAGTCTCTGAGTTTATAATGTTTGTTTATTTTACATTGTTTTCCATTTAATCCACTAAATGGAAAGGGGTTATCACCATGCTCCTGACGTCATGGGGCCATAATTACACATCAGGCTGTGGACTCTTTGCCTTGAACTACCGGCACATGTTCCTGGCAGTAACATTTCTGGTGTAATCATGCATATACTCCATGTTCCTCTGGCCAGGATGAAGCTGTAGGAGCTAATGTATTCTGAGTCAGACCAACTGCCGCTCATGAAGGGAAAAAAAAAGACTTGCTTGAGTAACCGTAATAATTGGAAAATTATTTTGATAGCCTGAAACAATCTAATATATTACAGAATTTTATTAAAATAATATCAAATCAAATTAACTGCTATTCCATAATGAATTAGGTAACAAGGTAGGCAGATATTAATCGGCCTTGGCTCCCAGGCAGGGGAGCCAGGAATTTATTAGTTCTCTCGGCTTGTGTGAGGGTGAGGACAGAAATCAGTATCACAGGCTGTGAGGGAAGCCCCTGAGACAAGGGAGCTTTTCCTTTTTTTTTTTTTTCTCTCTCTCTCTCCCACTTTCACTTTATAATCCATCACTAAACACTTGTATTTCTTTTATGTTGGGTCTTATGAAATTTTTAATTTTTTAATTGCTTTGTGATTTAGTAATGAGGACTTTTTATTTTGCCCGAATAAGCCATGGGATGCTGATATTGGAATTATTTCACCTCTGTCCACCTCCACTAACCTTTGTTTGTTGTTTTTTTTTTTTTTTTTTTCTCTTTCTCATTCTCCCTCCTCCCCATCCCCAAGTTCTATTACATGCTAGATAATTACCAGGTGGAGAGATTACCATGCAGACTGGACCCTTCCTTTAATAAGGGACTGGCGATCCTAGGTGACAGACAGGCTGAATGTCCAGGGCCCTGGGGCAACTAAAAAGGTTGAGGGAGTGGAAAGGAGACTTGCAAATTATCTGATGAATTGGTAATCATAGGGGATATCAATTCAGATAATTCAGGCCAAAATGGATTTTTTTCTGCTTCCTTTTATTTTTTTTTCCCTTCTCTTAATTTTGTATCCAAAAGATCATAGGATCAGAGAATATTACAGTAACATAATAAAAGAAATATTTATTGTATACCAGTACATATCTCCATGATATGTACTGGAGGAGATGCAAAGTCCAGATAAGATGATGTCCCTCATCAAGAGCTTAGTTAGGATTAAGCAAATACACATTCCTAGCACATTTTATTGTTCACAAAAGACTTTCTTTTAGAGCCATCTTGAGAGGTAAGAAGTGTGAATATTTTTATTCCACATTTTTTGTTGCTGTTTTTCACTTGTGTCTGACTCATTTTACATAATAGAAACTTGAGAATCTTTTATAATCTGTGATATGATCAAAGGAGCAATGGCTTTGGTGTCTGAAGATCTGGGTTCAAATCCTGACTATTATTTGCTGGGTGACCTTGTGACTTAAACTCTCTCTGCCTCAGTTTATTCATCAATAAAATGGAGCTCCTGATACATGAATGACGTTGTGAACTTCTATATGAGCTAAGAGATGTGGAAATGCTTTGGAAATTGTAAAGCTTTATTAAATGGTAAGCTACCACTCCAATTTCTCTGGGCCTTTTAAAATTCCTCATCTAAAGGAGGGGGTTGGATTAAATGAGCTAAAAAAATGCTTTAAAAAGGCATTAAATGCTATGATCCAATTAAGAATAAACTTCAATATTTAAAATCAGGTGTTTTTTTTTTTCCTAGTTAAGGAATTACTCCAAATTGGCTTATTATTAATCATCAACCAATTAATTAATCATTTAATCTAAGTTCAGGTAGTGAGCTCTGAGTATGGCAAGGAAACTAAATATTGGGAAATTTAAGGAGTTTGGGCTTTCTAAGGAAAAGTATGCTCAATTTCTGGGGGAAAAGCTAAAGCTTAAATATTTCTACATATGCTATTACTTTTTTTCTAAAGAGAGAAAAGTCACATGTTTTAAATTTTCTACCTTTATTGACAAGAATCTGTCAAATCTCTTTAACAAATGCTCTGATTTAAGGAAACACCATCTGCTCACCTACAATATTTCATGGCCAGAAACCATCCTGTCTTTAAAGAGACCCTTGTGGAGAGGAAAGTGTGGCTAGTCTTGCTGAAAAGTGGCAGAAATGCTAGCAAATAATATGGTAACTCAAATTCCCTCTCTTCCCCCAAGGCTGCTGACATTTTGAAAAGCTTGGCTAAACTTTTGTTTTTCTTCTTTGTGTTGGAAGAATCTACCTAGGCTGGTTTGCTTTTTCTTTAAAGAGGCAAGGAGGCTGTCCTTCAGATGTAATTATTTCAGGGGATTAAGATTGAAATCGCTATTTTTGCTTTCTGTCTTCTTGAGGTAAAAAAAAAAAAAAAAAAGGCTTTTCCAATGAATAGTTGGAGTTCCTCAGACTTGACAGAATTGCCTATGTCTTGGGAAGCAGTAACTGGGTCTTATCATCAAAGTAAATGTGGAAAGGGAAGGAGTAGCATATATCTGGTTCTGTGATTATATCTTTAAAAATCTTTTTATCATTAAGTAAACTTATTTTTAATTGGATTCTAGATGATCTATGAACATTTTTCTGTATCTTGAGCACTAAATTGACCTAGGCTATGGATAGTCCTGAAGAGTTGGTATTAGTCATTAGGATTGGTTGACCTTTTGATTTAAGTGAAGGAGGGAGAGATTTGGGGGAATAGATCACCAGATACAAATTTCCGGCACCTTTGGCCTTCCCTAGTTCTGACACCATTCATTAAGTTCTATTGGTGGGACATAACTGCTTACCATATAGATCCTGTAGAAGGAAGTCAGAAAAATCAGAAATTGGAGATGAAAAGAGAGAATATTCCAGCCAGAGGACAGAGAGGAAAAGTGGAGTCAGGAGATGGAGTGACCTGTTAAGAAACACCAAAGAGTACAGTATTAAACTGCCAAGTATGTGGGATGGAGAAAGGTATAAGAAATATGGAAAAGTAAGAAAGGGACAAGGCCATAAAGAACTCTAAAGTGAAAAAGAAAAATAATTTCTTTTTGACCTTAAAGTAATAGATAGCAGATATGAAGATAAAAATGACACATTTTTTTTCTGTTCCCATGCAATTAAACTTTTTCCCACTAGTTCTTCTAACTTTCGAAAACTTTTCATCTAAAGTAGTTTGATATTATAAATATTTGGTGCATTATGATCACTTTAAATGTCTACATGAGTTATACCAGTCAGTTAAAATTCTGTCTATAAAAATTTTCTAGCTCATGCCCAAAGGGCTTAAAAAAGAATGTGCATACCCTTTGATCTATCAGTCTCACTACTGAGTCTGTATTACAAAAAATAGTAAAAAAAAAAAAAAAAAAAAAAAAGAAAGAAAGAAAGAAAGAAAAAGGAAAAAGACCCATAGTGCAAAAATGTTTGTAGCAGTTCTTTTTTGTAGTGGCAAAGAACTAAAAATTGAGTGGATACCCGTCAGCTGGAGAATGGCTAAATAAGTAGTGATATATTAAGGTAATATAATATTGTTGTTCTATAAGTAATAATGAGCAGGCTGATTTCAGAAAAAAACCTAGAAAGACTTGCATAAAGTGAAGCTAAATGATATGAACAGAATCAGGAGAACATTGTACAAAGTAATACCAAATTATGTGATAATCGACTGTGAGAGACTTGGCTCTTCTCAACAATACTGACTTAAATCAGGCTTGAAGGAAGTATTATGATGGAAAGTGTCATGTCTCTCACAAAAGATTTCTATGGAGACAATGTGGATGAAAGCATGATATTTTTACCTTTTGGTTAGTTTGTTTTTTCTTTCTTGTATTTTTTCTCTTTAAATCTGATTTTTCTTGTACAACATGACAAATATTGAAATATGTTTAAAAGGATTGCATATATTTAAGCTATGTTAGATTGCTTGCTGTCTTGGGGAAGAGAGAGGTTGGGAGTGTAAGTGGGGATTTAGAACACAAAGTTTTATAAGAATGACTATTGGAAATTATCTTTACTACATGTTTTTGGAGAAATAATATGCTATTGAAAAAATGCCCCAGTTCCAGCCTGATTAATTTGATGAATTTTCAGGTTATTAGTGTAATGTAGGGATTTGTTGCTGTTAAGTTAAAAAAAAGTTAGGTTTTTGTGTAAAATTCTAACCACATTATAGTTTCTTCTTAGTTATCCAAAAGATGCTAAAATTTTATAATTTTTGCAAATATGCGCAGTCATATCTTGTACACTTTTATACAATGTATAATTTACACCAATCAATAAGTCTGTGTTCCTTAAGGATTATAATTTTCTGTAATTTCTGGTAACCACCTGATTTGGAATTACTATAATAAGGCCCTCTACTTCTATTAATAAGTATGGATGACATACATCTTTGTTGATAGTATTTGATTTCATATAGACACCACCAAGAAGAATCTTTGATTCTACTTTTTGTTCTTAACTGCATCTTTGACTGGGAAAAAACCTCCTTTGGTTACATTTCAGTCAGTCGGTCAATTAGCATCTATTAAGTGACTGCTATATACAAATCTAGGAGCACTTATCTATTACCATACTTTAATATCATAATATTAATACCAATATTAAAAACTTTGATATTGCTTTGTGAAATTATATAGTTTGTTTTGTTTCTAAACTATTTCTATAAATTTTAAGCCTTGTCTTCATATGCTTTGAGAGTTTTCTCCATTTTGGCAAAGGAAATATTAATTTCTCCAGAACTACCTTGGGGCAATGAACCTTGTGTTTTGTTATTTGTACACCTAAATTCCTCATTTTAAAATGTCAAAGAGATATGTAAAACTGATACTGCATGGGTGTTGTGTTCTAAATGTGTCTTATTTATGAAGCTTGGATTTAAGGATGTGGGCAGTCTGTTACATTCAGCTTCCCATTTAATATTCTTATACCTGATATATTTTACCTCTAGAAAAGTTCCAGGTATTTGTAAGCATCCTTTCTTCTTTTAGTTGAATTTGACTGCTCTATTCAAATATGAAGCTTTCAGTCTGGCACTCATTAAGAATTTTATATTTATACAATTATATACAAATATACAAGAATTATATATTTATATAAGTTTATCAATGGAGAATATTTCTTTAAGATGAAATAGCTATTTAGCAACCGAGCCTATGTAAGTTGATGCTATCAATGTAAAACACGGATTTAAAAAAATAAAATTTCCTTTCTGACTTGGAAGATGGGCTTAGTTTTTTTGTCATTATTTGTAATAATGGTTTTAAGACTAAACAGAAACATTTTAAACACAATTTGACTTACTGGAAGATGCCATGTTTTATATTACTTGTTTTTGATACCATTATGTTGTTTTTGTGGTTAATATCAAAATGTGCTTTTGTTAAACTCTCTGATAACTTCTATATAATTATTGTATATTAGCTTCTGTTTACATAAATGTAACAAAATGTTATGGATGCATTCTAATAGCAAACATTGACATTTAATGATCTATGGCATTGTAAAGAAAAGAGACAGACAGAATGTGAGAATGATAAGGCAATATGTGGCACAGAGTGTTGTACCAATTATAGACTTATCCTCTTCCAGCTAAATTTTTTTGCCCTCAACAAAAGCAGTAACCCCAAGGCAAGATGACTACCTGAAGACAATATTAACAAATCAGAGCAGTTTTTTTATGGGTGAACACTTTGTTGCTTCTCTGGAGGGAAAGCTGAGTCATTATGCAATTGGTAATCATGGAGGAGAAAAGAATCCGGAAAGCATTCAGAGATTTGTTGTACAGCATCACATTTATTCATCTGGACCAGAACACTTGACTAGTTCAGAAGACTAGTTTATGAAAATTATGGGTAAATTCAAAAGCTGCTAAACAACAACAACAACAACAACAACAAAAGGGGGGACTTCATAGAATTTATCACCGAGATAGTCCATCTGTCTGTAAGAAGTCAGTGTTTAACTTCATCCAAAGTGATGTACAAGTGAAACTTTGAAAGATACAGGATTCTTAGTTCTGTAAAAAGGTAGATAAAATTCATTTTTATTCTGATAGTAACAATCCAAAACACTTTTATGATGCCCTGAAGTCTCTTTATAGGCCAAAGACCTGTGGTACAAATGTACTTAGCTGCTAGAATCACACTGATTAGTGATAAGGACATGAGAGATAAGGCTATAACATAAGTTATATCACATAAATAAGGACATCCTGGAGAGATAGGCTGAAAATTTACTTATGTAGTGTTTTCAACAGACAATTATCAGCCAAGGCTAAAGTTATTGATTGTTACCTCAAGTTGAAATCAGTCCCTTCATAATGGAACTTCCAACTAAAGAGGTTTTGGATATCATTAGCCTCCTCTCTGTGGCAACTTGCCTGGTACTGAATTCAAGAATACTTCTATTGTCCAACTTTATAAAGGAAAAAAAGTTATTTTTTGATAATCACAAGGGGTACTTTTTCTTGGTCACTGATAGCATTGCATTCATTTGAGATGTCTTAGGATGACTCTAAAAATCATTTGACAAGATAGAGCATAGGAGACAGAGGGCCTTGTTTTGAATTAAATTGCTAAGCATTCAAACTCTGCTATAGAGAGCAAACTTCAGTGGGCTTGCCATATCATTTTTTTTGTTAAATCTTTTTATTTTCAAAATAATTTTCTCTTTTTTTACTTTCTTAATAGTAATATTTTTCCAAATATATACAAAGATATTTTACAACATTAATCTTTGAAAAACTTTTTGTTCCAAATTTTTCCTCCCTCTCCTCCATTACAGTAAGCAATCTTATATAGGTTAAATATGTTCAGTTCTTCTAAAAGTATTTTCATATTCATCAAGCTGTACAAAAAAAAATCCAATCAAAAGAGGGAAAAAGGAAAAAGGGAAAAAAACAAGCAAACAAACAACAACAAAAAGATGAAAATACTATTCTTTGATTCATATTCAGTCTCCATAGTTCTGTTTCTGGAGGTAAATAGCACTCTGTCACAAGTGTATTGGAATTGCCTTGAATCACCTCATTGCTGAAAAGAATCAAGTCCATCACACTTAATCATGTTGTTACTGTGTATATTGTTCTCTTAGTTCTGCTCTCTTTATTTAGAATCAGTTCATGTTAGTCTTTCCAGGCTTTTCTGAAATCAGCCTGCTCATCATTACTTATAGAATAATAATATTCCATTATTCATAAACCATAACTTATTCATTCTTTCCCAACTGATGGACATCCACTCAATTTCCAGTTCCTTACCATTATAAAAAGGGCTGGTAGCATATGCAACACATTCTCCTTGATCTGATAATTTTTTTTAATGTTTTAAAGCTTTTTATTTTCAAAACATATGCATGAGTAATTTATAGATAATTTTCAACACTCACCCTTGCAAAACCTTGGGTTCCAAAATTTTCTCCCTCCTTTCCCCCCACCTCTTCCCCTAGATGGCAAGTAATCCAATATATGTTAAACATGTGCAATTCTTCTATACATAATTCTGCAACTATCATGCTGCACAAGAAAAATCAGAACAAAAAGGAAAAAATGAGAAAAAAAATGAAAGCAATTAACAACAAAAAAGGTGAAAATACTATGCTGTGGTCCACACTCAGTCCCCACAGTCCTATCTCTGGGTGCAGATGGCTCTCTCCATCACATGATTATTGTAATTTTGCCATATCATTTGAATGCCAAATGCATATTTTTCCAAAAGACTGTTTTATGGTGAAGTATACAAAGCAAACACTCACAGGAAGGGCAGAAGAAGTGATACAAGGACACTTTCAATGTCTCTCTGAAAGAGTTTGGAATTTGCTGTGATATATATATATATATGACAGTGCCATAGAACTGGCCAGTATGGTGTGTCTGTATCCAGGAAAATGTTGTGCTTCCTGAGCAAAGCAGAATTGAAGGGGTTAAAATAAATGAGAGGTATAGTAGAGACATCTAGTTCAAATCTTCTAATGGACTATTTGTGTCCATACTTGCAGTCTTCTGAATTACATATTGATCTGATCAGTCACAGTTGAACTTACTGTACCTTAACCCTGATACAGTGATGTCATTTTGGTGCTCTTTGAGCACAAACCAACTAATAGTATACACACTAAACCATAAATGTGAAATAACAAAGTTAATGTTAATATTCATAGCACTTTTGGGTGGCTTATTAATAAAATATTATTCCTTATAATTCTAGACATTTTGGCATACTCTTCTTATTCGCAGGAAAAAAATATTTCCTAATAAATGTTAGAGATTTTTGTGTTATAAGCTGTGATGCTCATATAAAGTAAATAAACAAATTACTATACTATATTTGGAAGGGTCAATTTTTAAAATAATAAATATGTGATGCCTTCTGTTAAGAAAGATGGGATCAGATTTGCATCAGAGAGGAAGTTTAGTAAAGGGTTTTGGCGGAAATTGATATGCCAGTAAAGCATTTGAGCTAATAATTAAGGAGCTTATCTAGACCTGCAATTTTCCAGTTTTGCAGAGAAGCTAGAGTTTCAGTCATTTGACTTGAGATAACTGATCTGTTATTTATATTTACAGAATATAAGCTCTCTGTTTTGTATTTGACCTAACTTGTGCTTTCTTTATATGAGACTTCCTTAAATTATGCAGATAAAAAATTCCCAAATCATTTTTTTTTTGAGGCAGAAACTTTTGCTTCTGGAGTCCCCATAATATAGTAAATTATTGGTGAATTGTTGGTTTTGTTTGGTTTTGATTGCTTTTATTGCCTTAACCTTTTGGCCTTTGCTTTTATCATTTGCTAAAAGTATCAAGAATAAACATATATATGCATATATATATATATATATATATACACACATATATATATATATATACACACACACATATATATATATATATATATATATATACACATACACAGTATACATTCCATTATACATGTTTCTCTTCATTGCCTTTAGTTAGAAAATATGAAATTTAAGTTTTCTATCACTCTTAAAAGCTAAATATTGATGTAATTTCCCAATGATTTTTCTTCAGGTCTTTGATGATCCTCAAGTGACTTTCACTGTTATAGGATTTGATATTTATCCCTTTGAGCATACCTAGATAGCTTCACCTTTTGTCCTATTGTCTTTACTATGGCAAGTGACGACAGCATATATAGTAATTTAGGTTATAGACTATTTTATACTCTCCATCCAATATATTATTTTGTATGAGAATATGTTCTTTCATGATACAATTTTAATAGATGACAACTTCAAAAAAAGTTATTTTGGTGTAAGTGATCTGTTTGTTGGATTTGTCATATACAACTCCAAAAAGACTTTTGAAATTCCATTCTAAGTATGTTAATCTTGTCAAAATCATGTGAGACATTAGCATTATTTTAGCCAGTTATTTCATGTTAGGTAGCATATCTGGAGTTTTATCAAGTATAACTTTTTGAGTTTCTTCAACTCTGTCCTTTATAGATTTAAATGTTTAATTAGCTCCCAATTTTATTTCATCAATTATGCTTCTAGAAAATGTTACTTCCTATGATTTTCTTGCATTTACCTTCCATATACTGGTCTTTCTGATTTGTTCCAATTCATTTCACCTTCCTATGATATAAAGACATGAAGTAGTACTGTTCTCATCCTATCTTGCTGTTCATTATAACAAAATATAATAATATATATTATTATATATAATACACATTATATATAATAATATATAACCTAAATATAATAACCAACCTGCCCTACTCAGCTATGCTGCCCTGGTTATTTCTTTATTTCATAGGAACAATTTTATTTCATTGGATGTGGTGCTAATTCAATCAATAGCAACTTTTCTGGGTTCCTAGCAGGGTTTCTTGTCTATTATAATGGTCACAAGGTACAAAAATTCACCTTGTGAATTCAAATGGTGAATTACTTTCTTTGTCTGACATCCCTCATTTTACCATTGCCTCTCTTTCCCCTCCCCCATTTCATGGATAATGGGATAATGGGCGCTTTGAGGGATAGTGATTTATACTGTTGTTATTATTGGTGTTGTTATTGTGATTGTCTTTGTACCACCAATGTTTGAGAAACAGACAAAGCAAAGGTAGAGGATTGGCTGTGGAACCAGGAAGACTGGATTGATGTCTCCTACATTATGACTTTGCAAATCTAAAAAAAAAAATTCCTTTAACTTCTTGATGATTTAGATATTTCTCTGAGACTCTAAGTTTCAGAAAAAAATATTGACCAGTATTATAGGTAGAGATAGTTTCCTCATAGGGAATTCCATGTATCAATGAAATCAAATGAAACTTCCTATTTCTTGCCTTAGTGGCTAGCTTATTGAATAATTATAATGATAATGATTTTTCTGTATTTTCTTCTACTGCATTGCAAGTTGGAAAGGATAGTGGTTCTCCAAGCCTTTGCCTGAGATGTTTAAGCTCTGACAAGTACAACCAACCTGGAAAATTTTCAAGGACTGGATCAAACACAGACTGTGTATTCTAGACAGAGAAGCCCACTGTGTTTACAGAAGCCTATCATCTGATGTATGGTCATCAGACAGACTTGGGGGGGGGGGGAGATGTGGAGCCAAGATGGCAGAGTAAAGTCAGGAAGCGAAGCTGCTTGAGCTTTCCCAGTTTCCTATGAAACCAAGCCTCTGAATAGAGTCTGACAGAATGAAACTTCTCTCCAACTCAAGATAGACTGCAATAATTGCAAGAAAGGTGAGTTTCACTGGGATGAAAAGGGTGTTCAGCCCAACTTAGATAAGACTCTGGGTAAGGCAGTGAGAAAGTCTTAATCACTGCAAACATCAAATAAGACCCTCAGTCCTGGATCAGTAGAAAAGCAAATCAGTGAGGCAACCTCCAAATCCCAGTTCAGAGGGCAAACTCTGGGAAACTAGCTCTTTCCTGAAAAAAGTAGGAAAAGCTACCCCCTACAAACACAAGTGATTCTGTGATCAAGTCAAGGCTCAGAGATGCACAGGAAGCTTGGGACAGAGCCTCCTTTATCCTAGGACAGAGCTTAACCACAAAAAAAAAAAAAAAAAAAAAAAAAAAAAAAAAAAAAAAAAAGGAAATATCAAAAGAAAAGGAAAGGAAAGGAGCAAGAAACAGAAAAGACCTTGAGCATAGAAAACTACTATGGTGACAGGGAAGACTAAAACATCAACTCAGATGAAGGCAAAATGTACACAGAAGAAATTTAAAAGAGTGATATGAATTGGTCTCAAGCCCAAAGAGCCTTTTTGTAAATGCTCATAGAAAACTTTAAAAGGCAAATAAGAGAGATAGAAAAAAAAAAGTGAAAAGAAATGGGAGGTATGCAAGAGAGAATCAACAAAAGGAGTGAAAAAAGAAAGACTGAAGAAAACAACTCCTTAAAAATATACAATTAGCCAAATGCCAAAAAAAAAAAAAAAAAAAAAAAAAACCTGAAAAAAACCAATACTTTCAAAAGTAGAATTAACCAAATGGAAAAAGAGATACAAAAGGTAACTAAAGAAAATCACATATTAAAAACTAGAACTGGACAAATGGGGAAAATGAAAGCCAATGACTCTATGAGACAAGAATAATCAATTAAACAAACTAAAAAGAATGAAAAAATGGAATAAAATGTGAATTACCTCATTAGGAACACAGCCAACCTGGAAAATAGATCCAGAAGAGACAATTTAAAAATTATTGAACTACTTGAAGGTCATGACAAAAAAAGAACTTAGCATTCTTTAAGTGATCATTAAGGGAAACTGCCATGATATTCTAGAAATAGAGAGGGAAAATAAAGAATTCATCAATCACCTTTGGAAAGAGATACCACAAGGAAAATTCCAAGGGAAAAAAAAAAAAACTCCACAACTACAGTTTTAAGGAAAAAATACTTTAAACTGCAAGACAAAAAAAAACATTCAAATATTAAAGAGCAAAAATCAGGATTACTCAAGATCGGGCAACTTCTACAATAAAGGAACAGAGAGTATGGAATAACATATTCTGGGAGGATAAGAACTTAGGGTAATAATCAAGAATTAACTTCCCAGTGAGACTCAGCTTCATTTTTGGGGGGAGGTGATAAATCTTCAATGAAGTAAGAGACTTTCCACTATTTATATTGAAAAAAACAAACTAAAAAGAATATTTAATCTTCAAACACAGGGGTCAAGAGAAATATAGAAAGGTAAACATGGGAAAATATAAATTATTTAAAGGTTAAACTGTTTACATCCCTAGAAGGGAAAACAATAACTGTAACTCTTGAGAATTGTAAATGTCACTGGGGCAAACAGAAAGGGGCATCACATGGATGGAGGGTATGGTTCAGAGTGGACTCTGATGTGATGATATCAAAGAAAAAGACATTAAGGGGTGGAAAAGGTCTGTACTGGAAAAAGTGGAAAGGAGGGGTATAATGGGATAAAATAGATTATATGAAGAGATGCAAAAGACCTATTATAATCATGAGAAAGAAGGGAGAGGGATGACTTTTGTCTGAAGTTTGATTTCCTCAGTTTTGGCTCTAAGAGGCAGTAACTTAATCCTTCAGTTGGGTATAGAAATTTAGCTAGCTCTAAAAAGAAGTAGAAAAAAGAAAGAGGAAAGAAAAGAGAGGGGCAGAATAGAAGGGAGAGCAAAAACACTAGAAAAAAAGGTAAAAGAAGTGGGTAAGGGGTGATGGAAGATAAGGTAGTAGGTGTGGTGGGTTAAAAAACACTACTAAGAGAAGGTTGGGGATGATAGGCAATAAGGTATAGCCATCAGAGATTGAATTATTTTGTCTAGAGTGACTTCTTCACAATACCTCTGAAGGCTCATGAAGAAGCTGGATTAGTGGAGTGGGTAGTCACTAAAAAGTACTGGAAAAATATTGGTAAATTCTGGGAGCAGAAGCACTGGGTTGTGGCAAATGTGCTAGACCTGTTATTATGAGAGATTTAAGTTTAAATCCTTGCTCTCCTACTTACTAGCAAGATGGATATGGGCAAGCTATCTTTTAGCATCTACTTCCCAGGATTGTTGTATGGAAAGAGCTTTGCAATTTTCAGGAATTGAAGTCACATGAGTAAGATTACTACAAGGGCTGAGGTGATGTCTTATTAAACCTTTATGTCTTTCCAGTGCTTATTATAGTGTTTAGCATAAAGTGGATGCTTTTAATAAATGTTTGTTGAGCTATAAATCTGGGAGGATACATTAAGTCTTTTAGCTACAATTCTATTACTCTTTTTTGCCAGGCTGAACCCAAAATATGATTATCTCTTTAAATATGTTATCAACACCAAGTCTTAAACTGCCTCAATTATTTGGCAAGCTATTCTGACTTCTTAAGAAATGAATCACAGAACCACAGACTTACAAGTTGGAAAAGACTATACAATCATAACCATAGACTGTCAGGGCTAGAGTCCTTCCTTCCATTCAATTAATTCAATTTATCAAACAGTTATTAAATAATTACTATCTGTCAGGCAACATTTTAAGTGCTGACTATAGAAAGACAAAAATATCATAGTCCCTGCCCTTAAGAAGTTTTAACTCATGTATACCTCTTCTTTGTACTTACTTTATTTTCTTTAGTACTTTACTTATTTGTGTAGCTTTTCTCTCCCCAGTCTTAAAAAATATGAACTTCTTGAAAGCATGATTTAAATAAAAACTATCCTTTTTATTCTCAGAGTTTGAACCACAGCAGAATTCAGAATGGGCACTTCATACATGTTCTTTGAATGGAATTCAAGAGATGTTAGAAAAATAATCTTATGGTAACACATCTCTCTTAGCAGAAATGTCATAGGTCATAGGTGTTAAATGAGAAATGCATTGTCAGAAATAGCCAATTTCTCAGTTTGTTTTGCTTAATTACTTGATTACAAGAAATGATTCTATGAGGTGGGAGTTACTGGAAAGCAAAAGCAATGAAAAACAAAATTCCAACAAGAAAACATTTATAATAATAATAATAAAATCATTGTCATAGAATGGTTAGATTGGGAAGGATTTAAAAGGTGATTTAATTTAATCTGTCCCCTTCATTATGCATAAGAGGAAACGGTGTTGGGAAGTGACTTACTTTGTTTAGGTTCTTTCCACTAGAAATCTAAAAAAAAATCTTTGCAGTTTGAAAAGAAAGACCATTTACCATTAGAACTATGTGTTTATAAGAACTAACTAATTGTAACCTATACCATCTTGTTCTGCAATTTCTTCAGACAATTTCTGCAATGGACAGCTCCCTGTCAAAATTCAGAAGAAGAGTACTTTGCAATGTTTATGCTTTGGAGACAGAGTCAATTTTATGTCTTTTTTTTTTTTTTTTGTCATGGTTTAGATATAAAATGCAGCCAAAATGAAGTGGATGTCTCTCTTGTGGATAATTGCTTCCAAAAGAATGAGTACTAAACAACCCCCTTGATGCTTGCATGGAAAAAAAATAATAAAAAGGATTTAAAATTAAGGACAAAAAGAATAAAAGGGTAGATAAAATCTGAGATGCATCAGAGGGAAGATAAAGTGACTTTTTGGCAGCAACTTTAATAGAAGCTTTGCTTCAAGAGTCATATGACTGTGGTGTTAATCTGAGCCTTCTTTATGAAACTTCAGGAACGTATGTTTCTATGTTATTATCTCAGTTAAAAGGATATATATCTCAAATCAGTATCTGTTGAAACTAGTTATTGGGCATTATTTTGCATTTCACGTTTCCGTCAATGGGTAATGAGAGATCATGCTGTTTAACCTACTTTTTAAAAAAGAAAAGGAAAAAAAAATACAAAAAATAACATTCCACTTTCCAAACATGGCCTGGGGCTGCCTGAACTTTAGTGTCTGCATAATTCTGGTCAAGCCAGAATAGAGCTGAGAGGATGAAAGGGTACCAAGGAATGGGAGAAAGAGTTCAAGGACAAGAGGAGACAATATTTCTTGTACTTTTGAACTCTGGGAGCCATTTTCAAAGAGCAGTAACCTTGACATGTTTCTCCCTCTGACATCTTCCTCCTCCTTTCAAAGATTTCTCTCCCCTGGCCACCCACACGTAAAGGAAGCTGTTTATTCCGATTTTATTCTTCTAGTTCCTAAGCATTATTTGGAGAAATAAGGAATGCAGGCTCCAGGATTGGGAATAGGCTACTCCTGTTATGGAGTTATTATGGTAGGCTCCCCATCCCTGACAGTTGTTTCCAGTTAAGATTCCGTTTGAGCTTTGTTCATGTGCACACAGGACCAGCTCTCCTGTTCTTCCTCATAGAAGTATCTCTGGGAACTTTCACAGGAAGATGCATTGAAGGAGACAGCATGAGAGCAGTGGGAAATAAAGACCCAGCTCCAAAAAAGTGACATAGCTTGTATTCTCTTTCTGCCTCAGTCTTTTCTTCTTGAGTCAGCAGAGAAAGGAACTGGAAGGCTTCGGTATTTCTGAAGTGAACATTTCCTCTAATAATTCACATTTCTGTGGGGTTTTATAGTTTACAAAGCACTTTTCTCATGACAGCTACTTGTGAGGTAGGCATTGTGAGTAACACCTAAGGGAATCTTAGCTAAGAAGAGGAATGATTTATTTGGTCACAGAGCACTGGGTGCTAGAGCTAGGTCTACAACTCAAGTCTTCTGAGATTTCTGCCTAGCTTTCATCAAGGCCTCTTATTCTACTTGAAGGATTTTTTTTTTTTTTTTGATCACTCCCTGTTTTCAGTACCTTTTCACTTCCTTGTTTCCTCTCTGCAGATCAGAGTATACAGTGAATATCTTGGGAAAGGATGGGAGGGGAGGGAGTTTTTGTATTTCTTGTATCTAGCATAGTGTTTACACATAGTTGAAGTATAATATGTAAGCTCTCAATTCAATTGAACTCATGCCAGACACAAAAATTTGGTGCTATCCTCCATTTTTGGTATTATTCTACCCTATTCCCCTCCATTTATGCTGGGTTCTAGCTAAATGAAATCTTGAGTCTGAATTTTCATTCTGTAGATGGGTTTCCCAATTTCATTTCTCTGGGTCTCAGTTTTCTCATCTGTAAATATGGGGTTGAATTATAGAATCATAGAGCTTCAGAGTTGGAAGGGATTTCTTCAATTACATAGTCATGTCTAAAAACCAGAAATAAAACAAACCAATAAATAACATGACAATGTACTTGACAATAGGTCCCTACCTTTTGCTTAAATAATTCCAGTGAAGGGGCACCTATTGTCTACCAAGATAGGATACTTCAATTAGACATTATTAAGACAGTTTTCTCTCCAAGCCTGGATTTGCTTCTGCAACATCCCCCCCTCCCATTATTGTTAATTTTTTCTTTTGGAATCAAACAGAATAAGTCTAATCTGTTTTCGGTAAAATAGTCCTTCACATTAGAAAGCAGCCATCATTTACCTTGCCCCATTTTCTCCAGCTTAAATATTCCCAATTCCTTTAACAGATTTGCATATGGAGCATAAATACATAAATTCTCACTATTGTATTTGCTTTCTTCTCATTGCAGAGGATCATTCATTATATTCTTCTCTAGACATTTTACAGATTACTTGAATTCTAGGATTTGGTTCCCTTTGTAACCTTGAACAATCATTTAATTTCTCCCAAACTGGATAATCTTTGAGATCTTTTCTGGCTTGAAATCTATAATTCAATGTGGCCTTATGATTATATTCCCCAATATAGAAAAAAAAAATTGAAGAGGTTAGATATGTGCTTTTTTTCTCAGGATATAGAGTTTTAGTAGAAAAGGCATTTTGGGAATGAGAGTTTAGGAGAATCAAGGTGCTCTACTTAGATAAATTATGAAGTATATTATTTATGAATACATTGAGTGATGCAGGATTTTGTATTCTGGAATGATAAATTTCTTTGTAAACAATGAACTGTGAGAAAGATGACTTACTTTATATAATTAGAACAGTATGTTAAAAATAGGACTTAAAATGCTTATTGATATAATAAAACATGGTAAGAGAGTTCTGGGCAGCTAGGTGGCACGGTGGATAGAGGGCTGTGCTTAGCGTCAAGAAAACTCATCTTCCTGAGTTCAAATCTGGTTTTAGATAATTTAGATAATAATAATTTAGATAATATTTAGATAAATTTAGATAAATTTAGATAATTTAGATAATAGACCCTGAGCAAGTCTCTTAATCATGTTTGTCTCAGTTTCTCATCTGGAAATGAATGGGAAAAGGAAATGGCAAACCATTCCTGTATTTTTGCCAAGAAAATTCCAAATTGGTGATCTGTAATGAACAGAACCAGCTACACCCAGAGAAAGTACACTGGGAAATGAGTATGGACCAGAACATAACATTTCCACTCTTTCTGTTATTGTTTGCTTGCATTTTTGTTTTTTCTTCTCAGGTTATTTTTACCTTCTTTCTAAATCTGATCTTGTGAAACTGTATAAATATGTACACATATATTGTATTTAACATATATTTTAACATATTTAACATGTATGGGACTACCTGCTATCTAGGAGAGGGAGTGGAGGGAAGGAGGGTAAAAGTTGAAACATAAGTTTTTGCAAGGGTCAATGTTGAAAAATTACCTATGCATATGTTTTGTATATAAAAAGCTATAATAAAAAAAAAGAAAATTCCAAATTGGGTCATGAAGAGTTGGACATAACTGAAAAATAACTGAACAACAACAAATGAAAGAGAGTCCTATTTGATATCTAAGGGAAAAAGTCACTGGGATATATAAATGTGTACTTATGCTTAGTCTGGAAGGAAACCAGAGAAACTGAGAAACAGAGGAGAGGAGGTAAAGCATCCCATAGCACCATAACCAAATTTTAATAGGTGTGGATTTAGGAGATAGAGGGTCACATGAAAGGAATAGCCAGAAAGCCAGGGTCATTGGGTTCCAGATGAACAAAGGAACAATATATGAGAATACTGAAATGATAGGAAAAGGGCAGGTTGTAAATATATAAATACTTTACTCAGCTAGTAAGTGTTAGAGACTAGTTAGTATCTGAGGCCAGATTTGAACTTATCACTCCAGCATTGGTGCTCTATCCATTGTACCATCCAACTGCCTGAAAAAGTCATTATTAACATGGAATACTTCATGGAATAGAAAAACTTGACCTATGAGAAAAATATAATACTCTATAGTTATTTACTACTTTCTTCTTTACAACTGTAAGGTAGGTAGACTAAATATCCTTTTCTGAATTCTATAGATGAGCAACTGAAGCTCAGAGACGTAAAATGATTGACCCAAGCTTAAATAATCTGTAAAGTTTAGAATAGAAATTCAGGCTTAGGTTCCCTTATTCAAAACTAAGGACCCTTACTGTCTCATGCAGTCAAATATATAGAATGATGTGAGCTGATATGTGTATGGCAGCTAGTGTGGAGAAGAACATTGGTTAATTAGCAGAAAACTATTACCAATTAAAGGCAGTTGAAGAAGCTAATAATACATCTTCTTCCTCCTGAGTCTTTCCCTACAAATAATAGGAATACTGCAATTTATTGGACACAGTGAAAGGATCTGAATATGCACAGCCAAAAATGAATATTTTCTGGAAAAAATTACTGGGAAATGCAATTTATATAAAAATAAGTGAACACAGGGTAACTTTTTGAAAATGGATTGTCGAGGGAAGAGACAGGAAACATGGAGACCAGTTTGGAGACTCTTAACAATAGTAATGCTAAATGAAAGTCAGGACCAGGACCAGGCTAGAAGTTATCCAAGGGCAGAGGTTATAGATATTGTGGAAGTAAAATCAACAAGATTTAGCAGTTAAGTGGATACGAGGGGTGGAAGGAAGGGAGAAGAAAAGTCATTATCTTTGGTGACTTGGAGAATGATGTTGCCCTTATCAGAAATAAGGAAGCTCTTTGATAACAAAAAAGCAAAAACACTAGATCTCTGTCCTTAAGTAGATCGTTTTCTAATAGGAGAAACTACATGTAAATGATTACATACATACAAGATATATGTATAATAGATGAAAGATATTATCAAAGAGAAGTGGGGGTGGGAGGAAGAAGTCCTCTTGGAGAAGGTGGAATTTGTGCTTAGACCAGAGAAACTGAGAAACAGAGGTGAAGAGGTAAAGCATCCCACGGCACAGAAACCAAATTGTGATAAGGAATGGATTTAGGAGATGGAGCTTCACAGGAAAAGAATAGTGCCATTGAGTTCCAGAATGTATGTAAAGGAGTGATGTATAAGAATACTGAATATGTAGAAAGAGGGCAAGTTGTAAAAGATTTTAAATGTCCCTGTGCTTGGGGCTCAAGAACAGAGATAGGAGTCCTGTTAGGTGACTTTGGGTACCCTTTTCTATCCCTCTGAATCTCTATGTAAAGTAGAAATAATAACATTTTCCCCATCAACCTCTTACTAGGAAAGTGATATGATAATGAAAATTTTGAGAATGACATGAAACAGTGAAAAGAGCAATGACACCAAAGGACCTATGTTCAAATCCCTCCTGTACCATTACTACTTCTAAATATATGCTCCTATGTGTTAATTATCAGGCCCTTTTGGCATATCACTTTTTTAGTTCACCACACATATCTGTAAAATGATAACTTACCACTTCTGAGTTTTCAATGATGTCGGAATTATTGTTTTTCTTGATTATTTGAAGATAAACCTCGTGCTCAAACTTCAGTTTAAAATTTGATATTTGAGATTATTTGCCACTGTCAATGGTTAATTACTGAAGAGAAATGTTTCTGAACAGCAACGCCTGCTCTTCGGGGAAGGTGAGTTGGTAGAAGCACCAGAATGGGGAGTCAGTACCCTCTGTTGAATTCCCACGTCTTCGGTTATTACCAAGCCTTAGATTCATAGATTCTCATTATGGAAGGGATCCTGGCTACTCTCTAGCCCAGGGTTTTTGTTTTTCTTGGGGAGGATCAGTCCCAGAGACACAAAATGAGCTGGTCACACAGCTAATTAATAACAAGCACCACATCTCCTGAGTTTGGAGCCACTACTTTCACTTAGCATCAGATTTTTTTCATTGACTAATGGGGACACTAATACTTACACTATATACCCAGGAATAAGGAAATCAAATTGTAAATTGTAAAGGGCTCTGTGACTCTGAGCTACTGTTGATAACATATGCCTGCCAGCACTGAAATCTCTTCTTTGGTAGCTTGCTTGAAGATTGTGTTCTGAAATAGAAGCTAGCCAAACGAGATGTGCATTATGAGAGAAAAACAGGAAACTGAGGCAGACTAAAAAAACAGGAGACTAAGCAATCTTCCAAGCAGTCTCATTCCTCTGTCTCTCATCCCTCTGCCACTTTCTGTCTCTCTTTCTCTTTCTGCATGTCTCCCTCACTTCAAACATTTCTTAATAACCTGTAATTTTATGAAAGGAATAAAGGATAAAGAAGACCTAAAAGGTAACTGAATTTGCATATGAATGTTGCATTTTCATTTTAATTTTGACGAAGTGTAAAGGTTCATAATAAAAAGCATCATTATAGTCTTCTGATTTCTTTGATGGACTCCTGAACAGATTGCTAAGATATGGAGAAGAACCTGAGGGTCACCAGTTTTACCAGTAACTCTCTCTATGCCTATTAAAAATTTAAAAAAAGGAAAAGTGGCAATTTAGCCAAAAATTGAATTATTTTATTTGGAGGAAATAATGACTAAGGTGAATTCTTCAGAGAGGTAGGAAAAACAAGCCATATGTTTTAGGCTAGGCTATCTATTTCCTTAAGATATGCAGATGTTCACTGAGCCTTGCCTGTAGGTACATGCAAAAGAAAACTTTGTTATTAAACTGTGCTAAGCCCCTAGGGATAAACTCTAGAGCTAAGACAAAGGGGGGTCCAGGGAAAACCTAACTGAGCTTTAGACATGACTGTTCAACCACTGTGGTGTCCAGGAGGCAAGACTGTAGGAGTTCCACAATCCATAGCACATTAAAACCAGATAGGCCCCTAGAAATCATTTAATCTAACTTAATATTATGCATGTAAGAAACTGAGAAGCAATCAGCCAACTTGTTTTGTTCAGTCACTTCTGCGACTGAACATTTGTGGGTTTCTTGGAAAGATACTAGAGTGGTTTATTATTTCCTTCTCATTTCTCAAATGCAGCAACTGAGGCAAACAGGATTGAATGATTTGCCCAGGGTCACACAGGTATTAAGTGCCCAAGACTGGATTGGAACTCATCTCTTTCTGACTTCAGGTCTGGTGCTCTATCAACTGTGCCATCTAGTAATCCACTCAATCAACTAGCATTTTTAAGTGCTTATTAATTAAGTGCTTGTTAATCACTGTAGTCAGGCACTATATTAAGTGTTATGGACATAAAAACCAATTTGGGAAAGAGTACTGGGATAGGGAATGAACCTTAGAAGTTAGGAGAGATGATAATGCCAGACAGGATTGGCTCAGTTCTTTAGAGATAGCATGATGCTTTGAAAAATGTTTTTTTGTGAAAGCAAAACAAAAGGTGAGGAAAGTCATCCCTTACAACAAATAAATGATCACCTTAGGGCAGCTTCTTTTTTTAGAGAAGCCCTGGGTATTAATCATGGGTCTACTACATATTACTTCTGTGATTTTAACTTTTCTGGATCTGAGTTTCTTAATTTGTGAAATGAAGGGTTTGTAATAAATGACATTTAAGGTTCCTTTTGATAATCCTATTATTTAATTATTTCTAATCCTATTATTTCATTCTTAACTCTTATAGTAATCTTTATGACTTTGATAAATTCTTTCCCTTCTTTGGGGATTGTATTTAAACTGAAGGAGGAAGACAATGATCCTGAAAGTGTCTCCCATATTTAAACTTATATAATTCTAAAAACATTATTCACATATTTGCATTTTGCCATACCCAAGAGTAATGCTTACTGCATTAAATAAATGTGTCACTGAGAAGTTGCATTGTAAATGAAATTTCTGTCCATAGAATTGCAAATAACCCACTGACTTTCAATAAAATTTCTGAGATGCCTCATCTTCATTTTTAACTGTTTTCCAGTGAGCAGTCATTCTGAAACATTACCTATATGTTGATTTTTTTCATCATTCTACAATCTCAAATCTTGCCTTGAAATTGTTGATCAATACTGCATGATTTGATGGAAAATACATTGCTCCAGAACAAGGATTAGAGTCCTAATTTTGCCACTAATTAGCTATGCAATTTTGGCCATGTCATTTCTTTTATGTCTGTTTCTTTATTCATGAAGTAAAATTAGAGTAGATTATTTCTAAGGCACTTCTCAGCTCTGACATTCTATGTTTTGTGATTCTAAGGATGCTCCCACTGCTGATATTCTATACTCATTCCTCTGGTTACCTGTTTTATTGGTCTATATTTCATATGTAGTTGAGAAGAACTGAGGTCTAATGGATGGAACATAACTGGGGCTTAGAAATTCTTACTTGTCCAATTTCTACCACTAACTGTGTAACTTTAAACAAATCACTTAGCCTTTTTTGGTCTCTCTTCCCTCATTTTTAAAAAGGGAAAATGTTGCCCATATTAGATAATTTGGAGATTCTATTTTGAGGATGAAATGAGCTACTGTTTTTAAATTTGTTTGGAAAAATTATTAAAATTTTTGTTTAAGGTAGAAAACTTAAAAGGTCTTGGAGGAGTCTATATTATCAATCTTTTAAAAATAACAGAAAAAATTAAGAGATACATCAAAAAACATCTTCATATAGTTCAGAAATGCATAAGAAAGTGGCCAGAAGTCTGTGGGAGCTCTGAGCAAAGAAAAGAGGAGGGCAAAGCCAGATTTGAGAGCTGAAAACTCAAGCCTAATATTTTAAGCCTGGATTCTTGGAATGACAGAGGACACAGTAATTCACAAACTAAACTCAAGAAACCTTTAGAAGAAATGCTTTTTTTGTGAAAGGTAAAGGTGAAGAAAGTCATCTCATAACAAATCAATGACTTTAGGGCAGCGTCAAAAAAGATGGTTTTAGAGAAGACCTGGATTTGCATCATGATTCTAGTATTTACCACTTCTGTGACCTTATTAATACTTGTGAGACCTTTTCTGGGTCTCAATTTCTGATTATGTGAAATGAAGGGTTTGGATTAATCTCTGAAAAACAGAATAGAGCAAGCCAAGCTCAATAACTTCATGAGATAATATGAAATATTAGAACAAAATAAAATCAAAAAAGTAGAAGAAAATGTAAGATATCTACTAAATATCAGATACAACTCTCCTAGGAAGTAGGTCAAAGAGAGAGTTTTAAAATCAGTGAACTCACACAACCAACCAAACAAAAACCATGATAATCTATTCCAAGATATCATAAAAGAAAGATATCCTATAACTGGAAACTGAGTAGATGCCCATCAGTTGGGAATGATTGGATATATTACATCATATAAATATAAATGAAATACTATTATTCTCTACTAAATGATGAGCAGGATGATTTCTGGAAAGCCTGGAAGACTTACGTGAATTGAAGCTTAGTGAAGTAAATAGAACCAAGAAAATACTGTACACAGCATCAACAAGATTATGTGATGATCAATTGTGATGGACTTGGCTTTTTTCAACAATGAGATGATCAAGGCAATTCCAATTGACTGGTGATCTCCAGAGAGAAAACTATGGAGACTGAATGCGGATTAAATTGTTATTGTTGTTTGTTTGTTTTTCTTTCTGATTTTTTCTCCCCTTTTGATCTGATTTTTCTTGTACAACATGACAAAAGTGGAAATATGTGGGGAGGGGGAGAGAGAGAGAGAGAGAGAGAGAGAGAGAGAAAGAGAGAGAGAGAGAGAGAGAGAGAGAGAGAGAGAGAGAGAGAGAGAGAGAGAGAGAGAGAGAGAGAGAGAGAAATTCAGAACATAAGATTTTGCAAGGGTGAATGTTGAAAACTCTGCATGTATTTTGAAAAATAAAAAGGTATGTTTTTTTAAAAAAGTAAAAATGCACTATTTATTGGAACCAGAATGCAAAGTAAAGATAAAAAGAATCCACATACCACATCTTGAAACATCAAAATGAAAATACCTAGGAATGTCATAGTCAAAATTCAGGCCTTGTAAATCAAAACAAGAATACAGAAAATTAGAATTAATATACAAGCAAATCATAGTATCATACAAGACCTGGAAGTAGCTATAGAAAAAAGAGGAAAAAAAACTTATATACTGTTTGAAAAAGCAAAAGAAAAAAGGTTTAAAAAGAAGAAAAATAAACACAAAAATCAATATAACTTTAAAAAAAATGTCCTTTTAACAGAAAAGAGAACTTCAAATATTCCTAATGAAAAGACCAGAACTAGGTAGACTGTGAAATTCCTGACTTCTGGATATATCTTTTGAAAGAAAAAAGGAAAATCTGCAAAGGACAATATATTTGTTAACTTTAAGGGGTAAAGGATGATCAAATGCTCACATTCTAGAATCACTTTTTGTTGTTGTCTTTTTTTGTGAAGCAATTGAGGTTAAGTGACTTGCCCAGAGTCACACAGCTAGGAAGTGTTAAGTGTCTTAGACCAGTTTTAAATTCAGGTTCTCCTGTCTCTAGGCCTGGTGCTTTATCCACTGCTCCATCTAGCTGTCCCAAGTACTCACATTCTAATGGAGACAAGGTGATCAGAGGAGGGACAGGGGAGTGGGATCAAATCTACTCATTTTTACATTTCTTTTTTTGATTACACCCTTTTCCCCCATTATTATCCTCTTTCTATGAATAGGTGTAAAGATCCTCCTCCCCTTTTATGCTTATAAAAAATGTAAGAGGATATGATGATACATTTGTTCTATATTTTTTGTTTGGTATAGTGGATAGAAAATTAGCCTTCCAGACCTGAGTTTAAATATTACTTCTACACATACTGGCTATATGGCTCAGGGTAAGACACTTTGCCTATATAGTATATATTATTATTATATATATTATATATTATGCAATTCTTCAAGATTATAAGCATTTTAAAAATAAAATTTAATTGTAACTTGTGAAGACTCTTGGCCTCAATATATTATGCAATTCTCCAAGATTATAAGTATTTTAAAATATAAAATTAATTGCAACTTGTTTTGTATGGCACCAAAATTCTCCCAGCACCCTTTTGTCTTTCCAGAGAGCCATTCCATATAACAGATATTAAAAAAGAAAAAATGAGAAAAAATAGCAAAATTGTTCAACAAATTGAAAAAGTTTGAAAATATGTGCAATGTGTCACATCCATGAACACTTTTATTTGATCTCTTTATTATTTATTCTGAAGACCAGCCTGAGGTTAATTCCATATTTCACCCAATGCAAAGGAGTAGGAAAGGAGAAAGAGTTGTGCTGGAATCAGTTTAACCAGCTATGAGCCAGATGTTAAATTTTCAGTGTGTTTATAAGTTGGAAATTGACAAACGATAAAAATCAAGATTTGATGTTTTATTTTGTCTATACTTAAGAAAGTGATAGAGAAAATGTTAATTTTCTTAACTTAAATTTTAAAAGTGTATCCTACATGCATTTCTTCTCTCTTTCTCCCCCCTCCCATCTCCCTGGGTGCTTCTTCCCCATCATTTCTTCTGTTAATATTTAATAACATACCTCTGGCTGAAGACATCTCACACACTATTAGCTGTGGAGAAAATGAGAATCTGTGTGGAACAAGGCATTTTCCTCACTTTAGAATTCTCTAAATTTGGAATTCCCCACATGGATGAAATCTTAAGACCAGTCCCTATGCTAATATTTACTGAGGCATTTGGAGGTGACCCTGGGTGCTGAGAATCTAGATAAACAAGATTGAACTCTGGGAGAGTTTACCAAGTTTGATCCTAGGAGGTCCACCTTAATTTGAAAGCTTTAGTTGTATTTTTAGGTACCGGGTGAGCTAATGTATAGAGTGGTAGGACTAGAATAAAGAAGACCTGAGTTCAAATGTGACCTCAGACATTTACTGTGTCATCCTGGGTAAGTCACTTTGATATCTCTATTTCCTCATCTTGAAATAGAGAAGAAAATGACAAACCATTCCAAAACAAGTTTTTGACACTAGAACCTCAAATGAAATCACGAAGAGTCAGAAGTAACTGAACAAGAACAGGTTGTATCTCCAGCATGTGTCTCTAGTTCTGGGACCAAGATCACTGAGCGTAGTTTCATTTTTGTTGACCACTAGGTGATGGCAATTTTCAATGAACCCAACTCTCACAAAGAATAACTTTGACAAGGACTTGCCTTCTGCATTGCTTGAGGAAATATCTACCATGATGAAATTAAAGATTCTTAAAGTACAAACCTCTAGGCACTATTGACCTGAAAAACAAAATCCCAAAGTAATTTAATTTAAACTAATTCACTTTAATTTCTTAAATATTCACTCTGGCAAAGCCTTAAACTGGGAGGCAAAGATGAAAACATCTACTTCTCTATCTTTGATGATTTCATAGTTTTTTGGGGGGAGAGAGGGAAGATATATTATGTCCAGAAATAAGTTTAATCCAAATTAAAGTATGATTTTATGTGCCAGGGAGGTCAAATAGAGTGACCTATTACCATTGTGGATGAAAGAATTTGTCCTACCTGGATGTGTATAAGGAAGAGGGGGGATTCAAAGGGAGGTTTCCAGTACCTGGTCTTCAAGGAGTTAAATGCTTGTCGCTGTGTTCTTTTGTCTGTGATTAGTCTGAATTATTAGGAAGGTACAATAGCTTTATTCTTGCTGTCAACTGGGCTAGGAAAAGGCCGGATTAGTAATCTCCTGGGATCAGTCACTGAATTAATGCAGGCAGGGTGAGGACAGCTAATATTTGAGCCTCTGGCCGGATGGGGGTGGGGAGGTGGGGAGTAAGGAGAGTGGTGGCAGCTGTAGCATCTTTAGCTCATATTTGAATTTGAATTCTATCTGCCTGTGCAGCATTGGTATGCCTTGGCAACACGTTACAATAATCTTGGTGACACAAATGTCAGGGTTTTTTGTTACATGCCCTCAAAGAGATTTACGTAATTAATGTTAAATTGATGATATAAATCCCTCATTCCATCTCTCTGTTACTTATTCTGAATTACTGTAATGTAGTGAAATATTCCCAGGCTGATAATCCCACAGGCAGCCTGGGGGTAAATTCCTAGTTTATTTTAGGGATGAGGTTGGCCATTTTCAGAGATGGAGAAAGGAGATGACCAAGGTCAAGGTAACTGTCCTCTGGTCAAGTTGGTGGAATGGAAAGAGGTTTGTGCTGGGACATGGAACATTAGAGGGCTAATCCCATTT